>NW_025766054.1:0-71703 GCF_003918875.1 Haliotis rubra | reverse complement strand
GCCATGCATTGCCCTGCTTTATTTTTGTATCATCTTATAGTGATTTAATTCCCATGATAGCGTACTCTTAGTTTAAAAATTCCTATCTGTGATGCTCTAGTACCTTTTACTTGTCCTTCGGGTGACACGTGTTTACGTGCTAAATGCATTGATTTTAATATTGATGTAAATTTCCAAATTATTCTCTTCACGATATGGCTGAAATATTGCTGATGTGACTCTCTAACTATTAAGCTCTCACTCCCTCTCCACCGACACGGGGCGCAAACCCACGGCAAACAGGTTGGTCCAATTCGGTCGCCTTCTTTACGACCAGCAATGGGGTGCTGTGAACCTATTCCTACCCTGGTCCACACGGGGTAAGAGCTATTAGCGTTACCCGCCAGCACCACCTACGAGGTGAGGTTGCTCTCAATCAGGATCCAGGTGGTTTGATGCCACCCACGAAGAAGAATGGAGGAGTGAGTTTAGTTTTACGCCACAATCGCAATATTCCAGCTTATATATGGCGGTCTGTAAATAATCGAGTCTGAGACCAGACAACCCAGTGATCAACAGCATGAGCATCAATCTGCGCAATTGGGACTACGATGACGATCCTGTTAGCCGCCTCTTACGACAAGCATGGATTACTGAAGATCAATATTCTAACCCGGACCTTCCACACGGGTCCTCGAAGAAGAAAAAGAAGAAGAGAAGAAAATACCAATCGTGTGTATGTCGTTCAGCCCTGATATTGCTGCAGGATAGAGGCGCGGATAATGCAACGCGTTACATTAAAAGCAAGCACTATCCAGGTGGTATGTGTTTAGAAGCGGAGTGAGGGGTTGGACACCGCTTTTTAGCAATATTCCAGCAATATCACGGGGACACCAGAAATAGGCTTCTTACATATTACTTATATGATTCGAACCTGGATCTTAGGCGTGATACTTTAACCATTAGCTACCCCACCGCCCTTCAACAATCTGGCCCAAGCTCACGATCATGAACCCAAATGCCTTAATGAGCAACACTCGGGACATATACTACCCTATGTTGTTCTGACTCAACCCGATGTTGGAATGTTACCCTGGATGGTTAAGGACTGGTCGGCTCTGGAGGAATTGTTTCGGAATAGGGTATCCGAGTTAAAGCGCGGTATGGGTGTATCTGTGGGCAAGTACAATTAATAACCAACATCATAAGGCACGAGAAGTAATAAAGGCCTGCAAATGCAGGTCGTATCTAAGATGTACTAGTGTAAAACTTCTTAGGGTGTGGGTTCGAATCCCGGATGGGACTCAACCCAATAAAAGTACTAGAATTCAGTATTAGCTGAGAAAGTGCAATCCCAAAACATAACATATGTTATATGTGACCACTTTCCTAAAATGGCGTTGTGTATGCATGGCTTTCGGTCATTCGGAGCCATTTTAACACTCATCAGAGGGCAACACTAAAGTCCGTGGTCTAGACTACCAGTTCGGTTGTCCGACTTCCATTTTGTGGAAACCGCGGTAATTTGGCTAAGTGGGTTAGGGGCGGCTGCGACTTTGTGCTGCAGTGATTAGGTGCCTGACTCTGTGGGATGGGTTCCGAATCCTGGATGGGACTCCAAATCAAACAAAAGTACTAGATTTCCTCTTCTTTACTGAGAAGTGTAATTCCAAACATAACATGTGCTATAAGCGTACTAGTTCAATTCCTCCCTCAAACGAATATCAGATACTTCTGTTGTAAGTATTATCCAAAATAACGAAGTCTGGGTAATAAAATGCTTCAGCTTCCGCTTATATTAGTCATTATCAAACAGCTTGCGCGTAATGAACCATAGTCAGTACTTCGAATTACTGAGGGCGTTAGTGCATTTCTTTGCATTTCAGAACATGCACCAATTACAACTAAGGTCATAGTCAAGTGGTGAATTCCAAATTTCTTTGTAAGTGCACTTAGTTAACAATCACGCTGATGCGCCGCCTCGAACACACAGGATTCATAACTGTCAAAACAGATAAACAGTAGGGCGTGTTATGCAGTGGGACTGCAACGATTCAACCATACTTCGATTCCATTAGATTTTCTTCGATATTGGACCCTCGATTCTATCATCATTTTCGATTCGATCTCTTCATACAAGCAAAAACATCAGATTTCATTTAACTCCCAAAGTCTGTATTTTATCGTGAAATCTTTTCGTCAACTTCTGGCGATGTCTACTAGCAACAATTGCCATTTATAATATGGAGCCCGCCGTCAGCCAATCACGTTTCCGCCGTATTTCCCAGCGCTCGAAACTGCTCGAGTTGGAGTCAAATTATGTTCTGGCTGTGTGGAAATAATTTAAATTGGTATTGAAATATCGAATCGAAATAGTGATAATTGCATATCGAAAAATCGAAACTAAAGTGTCAGATTCGATTTTCGATAAATCGAATCGAATCGTCGCAGCCCCTAGTATGCAAAATGACTGCTCTAAATGAAGATTTTCCTTTATATTTTAGTCTCCCGCATTATAAATCGGTGAATAGGCAGAAAACAAAATGTGCTTCTTTAACATACTAGATACAATGTCCGATGAATTGCCTATTAGACTCATCGCATGCATGTAAATATTGAAGGTGTGCTTACTTTTATATTTTACATGCATGTGATGAGTCGCATGTGGCAACTCTGGACTGGACATTCTATATTTTAGCTGACATATATAAATATAGATAGACAAGGTAATACAAAGTCCTAGCGTGAAAGAGCACAAACAAGGGATCACGGTATTTTTGTTTTTTCCATACAATTACATTGTTTCAAAAGCTATTTGGAGTGAACTATTTCTGACCGCCACTACAAATCACAGTTCATAGTCAGGGTGTTACCTATCACATAAAACGCATCACTAGCATGTCAAAATTCTATCAATCAACTCAATTTCTTTTGAAAAACCAATAACTAAATGAAAAACTTAGATGATTAAAGCATTCCTTCATAGTTTGTGATTTGAAATAGTTATCCCTGTGATGGAAAATCAATACAGCCAAGTAAGGCATGCTTGACTGTGATTCTTTCATCACAAGGATACAAATTGACGATCCTACCTTAGATAAATATTCATGGGTGTATCTTACAGACCAGTACGACATCGTCTTAAAAATCACCTCTTCAAATATGGACTTGACAGCCCAAGCAGGTGCAGTGAGTGGAGTTACATATTTAACGTCTCATCGGCAATATCTCAGCCATGTCGTGACGAAAACAATTTATACAATATAAATAGAAAACGTTTTGAAGATTAAAACCTGTCGACGATGGACAGTAAAAAATACTAGAGAATCACAGATATGAATAAAACTAGCGAGCAAAGCTTTTAAAACATTTCAATTACAGAGAACAATGCAATATAAAACACGACGGGCCATAGATCGCCAACAACTGAAGGTGTAGATCACCATACTAGGAACCATGGGGACTTATATTGCTTTTGCTACCTGCATGGACCCTAGCAGGATTTTACACCATCCCTCCAAAATACGCTGGCGAGGCGGAAACGTAGCCAAGTATAAAAGAGCAAAGATACTACGTTTAAAATAAGTAAATCTATATGTTACTTTGAAAGTTTTGGGACATACGTACCATCCTCATGAGGACAATAATTTTACATAAATTTAACCCCTTTAGAGGGTACAGCCACTCAATAATCGGTAGCTACTAATCCAATCACTAACTTTAAAATTATGTCCCATTTACAAAATACATTAATCAGAATTCATCAAATAAATCAATTTCTTTTTAAAAAACAATAATCAAATGATAATAAGCATTTGTAAAAAGATCCTTCATTGTTTTTAAATTGAATCCATATTTATCCCTTTATGATGGAGAATCCAACACAATCAAGCAGTGAATTGCTTCGACCGTGGTTCTTTCATCACAAAGGGATACAAACGGAGGATCTTCACCTTTAATAGGTATTTGTGAGTATAACGCGTATGGCCAATGCGACATCGTCTTATAATGACCTCTTCAAATCTGGACTGACAACCCAAGTAGGTGTAACTAATATAAAGGTTTTATTTCATGCACCTTTATTGATATCTACTCTGGGTGTCCCACTTCCTTCTGCATTAGATCACGGATGCAAGTCTCTAATGCTAGCCTTCTAGTAATCAGAGTATGGGACTCAGAAGTGGTGTCACAGATTCGTTGAGTGCTGCCTTAGCAGCAAGATCGACCGTTGTGTTCCCAGAAATGCCAACGTGGCTGGGTAACCAACAAAAGACAATGTCGCATTGGCCAGTAGCAATTCAATAATTTCTAATAAAAGTGGATGTTTACAAGAAAGATTTTTAATAGCCATAAGGCAAGAAAGAGAGTCAGAAAAGATTATAGACTGTTTATGTTTAGGATGTCTTTGAATATATTTAAGAGCTGTTAAGATGGCGTTTGCTTTGCTGTAAATAGAGAGCTGTGATCCGGTATTCTAGAAGATATTGTTCGGGAACCAATGACAGTGGACATTTTGTTGCTATACAAATCCTCATAAAGAGGATTGAAGACACAGTTAAATGCAGGGTTAGACTCTGTTAGAATATAGTTTGGTACTATATTGTAAAGATAATTTAATACGGCGTTGGGAAAGAGAAGGCTCATCTGCCTCGACACATAGAGACTATCAACTGGAGAAGTTCTAAATGATCCAAGACAAAGTCTGAGACCTTGTGGTGAACAGAATCAAGTAGTTTAAGGTTGCTTTTGCAGGCTCCAGCATATACGATCGAGCCATAATCAAGTTTAGATCGCACCAATGATCTGTATAAGTGAAGGGGGGTAGTTTGATCCCCTCACCACTTTGAATTGGAGACAACCTTTAACAAATCGAGTGCCTTCAGGCATTTAGCTTTAAGGGATTTAATATTGGGCAGCTATGATAATGGGAATCGAAAATTAGGCCCAAGAATTTGGCCTCCTTTTTACAACTTTGATGGGAGTGCCATTTAAAGATAGTTCTGGTCCTTATGAGGCTTTATATTTCTACAAAAAATGTATACAATTAGTTTTTGATTTAGAAAATTTAAAGCCGTTTTCAAGACACCATTTATTTATTTTGTTTAAAAAAACTGCAGTTGCCGTTCAATAGTATGCATATTTTACCACGACAAGAAGTATATTGAAATCATCCACAAATAATGATCCATCAATTGAATCATTTAAAAATCGTTGATAAACTATTGATTTTGATGCTAAACAGTGTGACAGACAAAATACTGCCTTGTCGGACACCCTGATCCTGATTATAATGATCAGACATGGTTGAACCCACTCGGACTTGAAATTGCCTGTCTTTTAAAACTGTGATATAAAAAGAGGCAAACGGCCTCTCAAACCAAAAATCATGTAAATCGTTCAGAAATGCCATACCTCTAGGTCGTATCATAAGCTTTCTCTCAAGATCAAAGAAAACTGATACAGCATGTTGTTTATTTTACTATAGCATTTTTAACAAAGGATTCTAAACGTACCAAAATGATCAATGGTACTACGAATTTTCCTGAAACCACATTGAATATTTGTTATAAGGTTATTGGTTTCAAGATACCAAGTTAATCTATTATTCACCATACGTTCCATGGTTTTACAGACACAGCTAGTTCGAGATATCGGTCTGTAATTAGACGGATCTGTATGATCCCTGCCAGGTTTTGGTATTGGGACTACAATGGCATTACGCCACGAAGGAGGAAATTCTCCAGACGTCCATATTTGGTCAAATATATCTAAAAGTGTCATCAGACATGGTTCAGGTAACTGTTTCAGTAGCTGGTAATGTATACTGAGTCAAAAAGAAACTTCACATTCTTTCTTCAGGGAACTATAAAAGAACAAGAGATGGTAAGATGGTTAAATTGTTATTATTTCATTGCTGAGATCTGTGTGATGTACTCGATACACTGACAGTGCCATGATCAGTTCCATTAGGCTACACCGCCGTTCCAATACATGGGTATACAGAATGTCAAGTCACAAGAATAAAAATGCGAAATTTCTCAGTTCAATATCGTGTATGGCCGCCCCGCGCATTCAACACTGCCAAACACCGTCTCTTCATCGACTGCCTGCTTGTGAACACGTGGTTGGGGATTCTGCGCCATTGCTCTTGCAAGGCAGCGCCAAGTTCCTGCAAATTCTGAGGTTGGTTCCTAAGACCACGAAGCCTTCTCCCAAGTGCATCCCAAACGTGCTCTATTGGATTAAGGTGAGGGGACCTCGATGGCCAGTCCATGACGTTGATTCCAGCGTTTTGAAGGAAATTTCGTGTCAACATCGCGGTATGCGGCCGAGCATTATCATGCTGAAACTGTAGACCTTGGCCATGAGCCGCCATGAAAGGAACGAGTTCAGGGGTGAGCACCTGGTCGCGGTAAGCAGCAGCTGTGAGGATTCCACGGATGACCAGAAGTCGGGAACGGTTGTTCCCACAGACAGCACCCCACCCCATGCCATGCCACTTCCGCCCCTGAATCTGTCGACTTCCTGTACACAACATTGGGCATACCGTTCACGACGTCGTCTCCAGACTCTATGCCTGCCGTCCGCGAATCTGAGGGTAAACCTGGAGTCATCGCTAAAGACGACTCGATTCCAGTCTCTGTGGGTCCATCGGAGGTGACGTTGGGCCCACAGCAAACGCGACGGCTGCATGACGTTGATTAAACGGCGTCAATATCGGCCCACACCCTTTAGAACTGGTATGGACGTCAATTTTGAGAATGGAGGAAGATTCGATGGCAGCCACGAATGGATGGGTTTGAGTGAGTTTTGCTAACGTGTTTCTAGAGTCGAAAGATAGGGATCCCATTTCGGATACATAGATGTATCATCAGAGAAAAATTATTCATTATTTTTCAGTAACATTTTGTGATGTTTCTTTTTTGACTCAGTATATATTATCATCACCCGCTGCAGTGTCATGAGCTTGCTCAAGAGCAGTATGTAGCTCATGTAATGAAAACACTTCGTTATAATCTTCACCGTTATTTGATTCGAAATTAAGTTTTGTCTTTTCCTGTTGTTTCTGATATCTCTGAAACTCAGTGACATAATTTGCTGATGAAGAATTTTTGGCAAGAGTTTCGCCAATTTTATATGCAATTTTAGACTTGTCAGTAATTAAATTACAGCAGATTTTGAACCTTTGCCTTTAATTCTTTGAACCATGTTCCATACCTTAGACATTGGCGTGCGTGAATTAATTTTGAAACATAACTTATCCAAGATTGTCGTTTGTTTTGTTTAAAGGTACGAAGCGCCTTTGCATTGAGTATTTTAAATTTATTTAAGTTATGGACAGTTGGATGATGGCGGAAATAACGCCTCTGCCTTTTCCCTCGCTTTTCTGGCTTGTCTACAATTAAACCATGGTTTTCGTACATGTGGAGTCGTAGAGGACTTTGGTATACACTCATCAGCTATTTGCTTTTAAAACGTCAGCAAAAGTTTGAATGGGATCAGTTATATCACTGAAACATTCAGGTCGCAGTTTCGATGGCGCATATAGTTTGATATAAAGACCAGTTAGCCTTCGAAAAGTTCCATCTTGTATACGATGGAGAATCAAATGGAGTTATTTCGGAAAGGATAGTTGGGAAGTGGTCACTTCCACAAAGGTCATTATGAACAGACCAACCAAATTCATTCAGGAGGTTAGAATCTGCAAGAGACATATCCAGAGAAGAATACGTGCCAGTTGCAGGATGCAGATAGGTGCTTGAATCATCATTAAATATGCACAGGTCATTATTGGAAATGAAATCTTCCAGTATTTTGCCTTTAGTATTAGTGTTAGTACTGCCCCAGAGTGGGTTGTGACCGTTTAGGTCACCCATAATAACACATGGCTTTGGGAGTTGATCATAGAGTGATTGAAGATCAGTCAGCTGAAGGGTCGATGAAGGCGGAATATACAGAGAGCATAACGTAAATGCTAAACCCAGAGTAAGTCGCACTGCAACAGCTTGGAGATTAGTGTTAAGTGTAACAGGGCTGTGAATAACATCCTGTCGTATAAGGATAGTAGAACCTCCAGTGGCTCTATCACCTGAAGGGGAAAAATAATGATACGTTTCAAACTGACGTAAGTTAAAATGATCTGTCTGTTTCAGATACGTCTCTTGCAGACAGAACGCTGATGGTGTTAAATCCTGGATTAATAGCTGTATTTCATTAAAATGTGTCCGGAGTACTCTACAGTTCCACTGCACGATATTGTTAGATAGACCTATCTCTTAGGCGGATTAATTGGGGATCTACCCCGCACCGTTTTCGAGGGCGACAAGCTATGTGCCCTAGAATGGACGTTTACGGACACGTCCATGTCCTCAAGTGATCCGTATTTGTTAAATAATTTGATTTTATCATCTGACCCTTTAGGCGCTCTGCCACTTTGTTTCTTCAAAGAATCTGGCTTCGGTTTGCCTTTGTTTTAACGATTTGTTGAACGTTTGACGTTGATTGAGACTTTGAGTTGACTGAGAAGATGTGTCACGGTCATAAGATGGTTCAGATTGGATTTGGGGCGTACCAGGAAGTGGTTCTGCAGTTTGTGTGTAGATATTGCAGGTGACAAAATCTGAGGAGTAGACATAGCAGGTGACAAAATCTTAGGAGAATCGGTTTTGAGCCAGGTTAAATTCGTCTGACAGCTTACAGACGATTTTGGCTATTGGAGGAGTGGAATCAGACGATGTTTTGGCTATGGATGCATAGGTTTCCTTAATTTCAGATCGTAAGACAAGCTTTTTGGCATCAGTAAAACTAATGTTTTGGGTGAACTTGATCTTATTGATCTCCATCTGCTGTTTCCAGATCGGACAATCTTTTGAGAATGATGAGTGATTGCCTGCACAGTTGGTACATTTCTTAAAGTCACTGTCACAATCTTCTGTTGTATGTGTCTTCTCACCACAGTGAGCACACACAACAAACGATGTGAAAGTACTAACACCATGACCAAACGTCTGGCATTTAAAACACCTTAAAGGATTTGGTATGTAGGTGTCAACATTAATGTGACAATACCCTGCCTTTACTGATCTGGGAGCATTTGGAGAGGAAAACGAAAACAGGTACGTGTTAGTCTGAATGGTTTCCTGGTTTTTACGTGTTGTAAAACGCTTAACGTATGTGACCCCTTGATCTTTCATTTCTGAAACAATATCAAGTTCAGACATGTCGGCAAACAATCGATCTCTATCCCTGATGATTCCGTTGCTGGTGTTCAGTGTTCTATGAGGAGATACTGATACTGGAATGCCGACGAATGTTTCAGTAGTCATCAGGTTAGTAGCGTGCTGTCTTTTGCTGCACTCACCGAGTAATGCACCTGAACGTAAACGTTTGATATTTTGAACGTCACCGGCAATGCCTTGTATGCCTTTCTGTATTGCAAAAGGGTTCAATTTTAATCTTGTGCTATCTTGAGTCTCAATCACGAGAAAACGTGGCCAGTAATCAATGGATGTGGACAGTCGTTGGTCGTTACCATCTGGATCAGTGTCAAGTGGACATTTTGTTTTTTTAAGGGGGATTTCGTATGCCATGGTTAGTTTTTAATGGTTCATCATCCGAGCTCCCCACCCACCACGGAGTATCACAAGGACAATGCTAAACCAAGCGAGTCTCCGACTTGCAGCACCAAGGATACCCGGATGAAATACTCCAGCAGAAAAATTAAAAGATTAATGATTCCACCACATTGGCCCATGAGCCACCCCCTTCTGGGCATACGACTCTAGGCAAAAACATAGTACATGAAATTGTGCAGTTGAAATTCAAAAATTCAAAGTTCAAAAATTTGCCAAGACTTAAAATTATCACCTAATTAATTCTCAAAATTGTGTGCAACACTTTACAGTTGTAGCACAGGGCTTAGCGTGACCAGCCGATTGATAGAACCGGGCCAGTTCTACCACCCGTCTGGGTGAAGTAAGGGGCGAAGTGGTGTGTTGGGCAAAGGAACGCTGTTCCTGGAACCAGTGCCCTCAACCACCAGACTCCCGCCCTCGACCAACACAGGGGCGCAACCCACGGCAAACGGGTTTGTGGACCAAATATACCCCCGGGTCCAGAACAGGGGGTTGAAAAGCGCTAAGCGTTACCCAGCACCCACCACGAGGAGGTGGCTCTTCACGGGTGACCCAAGCAGGTGTAACCGATAGTTGGTTTAATTGCATGTAATTTATCAATACCTACTTGTGTGTCCCACTTCTTTTGCATCAAATTAATGTAAGATGATGTAAACTGATGTAAGATCAAATCATAGATTTGTGATCTGAGTATGAAATAAGAAGTGGTGTCAGAGATTTGTTGAGTGCCGCCCGAGCAGCAAAATCGGCCATTTTGTTACCATAAATTCCCACGAGGCTGGGTAACCAACAGATGCCGATGTCGCATTGCCCAGTAGCAAGACCATAATACAATTCAGTTATTTCAATTAAAAGTGGATGTTTACTGGATACATTTTTAAAAGCCTCAAGGCAAGAGAGGGAGTCCGAAAATATTATATACCGTTGATATTTTGGTTTCTTTTTAAATATATTTAAGAGCTGTTAATATAGCGGCCAGTTCTGCTGTGAAAATTGAGCCATTAGTGGGCAATCTAGAAGATATTGTTCTGGATCCAATGACAGTGGCACAAGCAACAACATAAGAGCGTGAGTGAGTGAGGTACAATTTAAAGTCACATCAGCAGCATTTCAGCCATATCGTGAATATGCAAGCCATTAGAAATAAAAACAGTCTTAAATTATCTAAATACCTGTCAATAAAGGGCAGGTAAATAACTACAATATCACAGATTTAATTGAAGGTAACCAATAAGCATGTATTTTCTACAACGCCACTTTATAAAAACGGGTTATAAATCTCCAGCAACTGAAGAAAGATCACCATACCAGAGCCCAGGGGAAATTACAGTACTGTTCACACCTGTATGGACCTTTGACCCTACCTGTATTTACACCATCCCTTCAGATGCCAGCGATTTTTAATTAAAGCAACATATTCTATGATAATGAATATTCTTTGAATGTTTTGGGACATACGTATCCTCGTAGGAGGACAATAATTGTACATTGCTGTAACCCCCTTTTTTGGATACAGCCACTAACAATCATTTGGTAATTTAATTTACCAAATTCAAAATAACATTTACTCATTTACAATATATATATTTTTTCAATTCAGTTCCTTTAAAAATATCTATAATTATAAATGACAATAACATTATGAAACAGATCCTTCTTTGAAGAAGCTTTGACAAAAGTTGTTCCTTGGACATGCAGGACACGCTTTACGGTGATTCTATCATCACAAACGGAGAAGCCTCACCTTTTAATAAATACTCATGAGTGTATGTGCAGTGGCCAATTCGGCATTGTCTTAAAATGGCCTCCTTAAATCTGGACTGACAACCCAAGTAGATTATTTTATGTTGTTCATTGATACCTTTTTGGGTGACCCAGCAAATTAAATTTGCATTACATGACTGATATAACATCCATTAAGCTGCATGTGATCGGTACATGGTAAAACATCAATTGATATACTTGTTTCATTTCTCCAATGAGACATTGTAAAACGATCCTGTTCTTCCTTTCCCCCATTTATAAAAAAATAATTGAGACTAACTCTGTCAAAATACAAACGCAAAGCTTATGTAGCTGAATAATGCAATAATGTCACTTATCTTCTAAAAACTTTTTTGTAAAAAAGAGAGCTGGCCTTTCTTATGGAAATTGATGTACTTGCTTAATATCCCGAAAGAGACATTGAATTACATGATTTACACACTGGCGCGCACTTGATACCTAACGGAATTTTCATTAATTCATGTTTATTGCGTGGTACATAACACTTGATGCAGATGCCAGACTCCCCAGAACATTTCCATTACAATTTATAGAGTTTTATTTGAAACCATTTAGTCGTTTATGGAATATTGTGTTATCGTAAATGTAATATATAGAAAACCCGTATAGAGGGAGAAAGAGGGATACATCCTACATATTGAGAGAGTCGTCAACTTGAAGAATGGCTTGGGCGTATTTCTCTGCTGAAGTTTTGTTTCTTCTTGTCCTAATTGGGTTTGTAGTTAGCCAGGACTGCTTCAATGCTACAATACAACACGACAAGTACATGGAACACCAGGTGTTCAGGAAGCTCGGGAGTCCGTCTCTCTATGACTGTGCGTCTGAATGCCTCACGTCGTCTGTATGTCTCTCCTTTGCTTTTGAACACAAGACACAGACATGTTTTCTAAACAGTAACAACAATGCTCAAGTTAACATTTCCTCAAGACCTGGTTTCGACTTCAGTGATATCCTACCCTGGATCAAGGTTTGTCACCTTTCCACTTTTCTTGGTAAACGCTTGGTGTCAACACTGAGTTTCAGTTCAGTTTCTGTGTTAAATTGCAACAGCGGGAATGACAAAAGGGGATCATCGACCCGGACTAGCTATTCTTCCAGGTGAAGGAAAACTCTCATTCCAAAACATCCGTTGCTTTGCGACTGTGTTCTGAGAATGTTCGGTACGGGTCGTTGCGTCTTGTACGCGACACATATTACAGTTGATTGTGAGAATACTTCCTCGATGTTACTGCAACTGACATTGTCTTTATAACTCACTTGTAGCTAATCACATAATACCTCGCACTAAAAACCATTTTAATCGAACTTATAGGCGTTAGATCACCGTAGCTCTTGCATAAACCCCCGCCGTGATATTGCTTTAAGATTCTCACTTTACAAAAGAAATGGAATGGGGATCAAAATACTGTTATTTCAGTTCTTTTAAAAGCAATGCCAGAGGAACAGCAATACTTTTTAATGATAACTTTGATTTTACCATTGAGGACCATAGATATGATGTAAATGGAAACTATGTAGCACTAAAACTGAAAATTATGGATAAGACAATTCCTTTAGTAACAATATACAGACCAAACACCGATACGCCAGAATTTTACCATGAAATCATCTCAATTTTCGCTGAGTTACAATCCGACAGCTTCTCCATATGTGGTGATTGGAACTTTGTACAAGATATAAAAATGGATTATTTCAACTATAAAAACGTTAATAATGCAAAAGATAGAGAAACCTGGTTAGAATTTATGGAAGAAAATGATCTAATGGACCCATGGAGAGAACAAAACCTAGATAGCAAGAGATACACATGGTGACAGAAAACCCCCGTCAAACAGGCAAGACTAAAATACCTCGAAAGTTTAATTCACGATACCGGCATTGACGCAGCATATAGGTCTGACCATTCAATAATTTGGAGTAATCTAAAGATCAGTAAGATATAAAGAGGCAGAAGCTACTGGAAATTCAACAATTCTTTACTCTATGATAAAACATATGTGGAAAAAAACAAAATACTGATAAATGAAATCAAAGAACAATACAAATCTTACGTAGATGAAACAGGGAAATATGTCTTCAAAGTAAACGATCAGCTATTCTTTGAAACGCTTTTGTTAATGATCAGAGGACACACAATAAATTACAGTAGAACACGGATATAACGAACTCCAAGGGACCAAGAAATTTAGTTCGCTATATCCGTTGTTCGTTATTCACATTTGACCGCCATCTTGGATTGTAGAGATGTAGACATTCACAGACATTACCTATATCATGTTGATAAATATGAAGTTTACTTTTATGATGAAATTGAAATAATACAACTACAACTTAAATAAATTGATTTTTTTAATGAAAATGCACGCTTACATTTATAATGTCCAGATAAACCACGAAAGAAGCAAAAACTGTAGCGATTTTTTTTCCATTTGTGACATGTCATAACATACCCGTGCCTTTTTCTTTTATATTTTCATTTTTATGTATTCATCCTATAAAAAGAAAGAAAATTTGAATATGCGCCAAACGCTTGAAAAAAACATAGATGAGTTTGAAATAAAAATAGATTCTTCACATGATACAGATTCCAAAACAAAGCTACAGGATGAATTAAATGAAGCAAATAGAGAATTAGAGACTATTAATAAAAAAAAAAGAAACAGAAGGGATACTATTACGATCTAAAGCTAAATGGAAAGAAGAAGGAGAAAAACCGACAAAATATTTTCTGTCTCTAGAAAATCGAAACTTTTTAAAGGTCACATAAACCCTAGGGGGTAAAAATACATAAATCACTAACTGGCATCGTTATAAATGAAACCCCGTCATTAAAACTACTCATTTCGACCTTTAATTGACTTAAATCGACCTTTTTTGACAACAGTGCACAATTCTCACCCGCGAACGAAATTTCAACCAATCAGAGCGGCGCGACTCTGTGACGTCATATGAGGAATAGCTTTGAGGGCCGATGCAGAATTCATCTACATTTTAGGGTGTAAATTATCTTGTTTACAGGCTTGTATAAACCTGAAATCGTGACAATTGTTGTGGAAAATGAAAGCTATATGTTCTCACAATCTACTGGCTTTTAATTTTGTCTCCTGCTTTGCCTAGTTTCCGAGTTACAACTTGTTTTAATAGACGCTTCTGTCACAATTGATTGGTGTCGTTAGGCCCTATTTGTATAATGACTGATCCAAATTGATCCCATTTCTGTGTTTTTTTACCTCGATATTTAAGCATGTCATGTAAAAATCTGTTTGTATTCTCAAAACAGTGTCGGCCCATAAGTTTTCACATGCAATACAGCAATTAATACTCCCTTGTTGTAACCCGTGTTAGGTGGTAAAACCTACACATGTTATTTGTCATCATTCACTTGATGGTCAGTTAATGAATTTATAACAGGTATAATTAGTGGTAACACACTTAGATTACCCGACAAAGGTTCCCATTTGGCATTTCTTGTGTCTGGAGTAAATATTCAACATTATAAACATCGATCAAAGGATTAACCGATAACACGCTGATTGATTAATTACTTTTATCTTACACAGCGGATTTGTCAAAAGGTAGTGTCTATGTATGTAGATTTACTAATCTATACTGAATACACTCTGCCGTGTCGGTGTCTGCGTAAAAACAACGTCCTTCTTTCAAAGGATTAACCGGCAATACATTGATTGATTGCCCATTATTGGCTAACTAAATGACTGTTTTTTAATGAAAGGCGGACATTATGCAATTAGTTGCCAGGTGTGCTATCTTGGGAGACCAATGAGACTATACACCAATACCTGAAAAGATTTATCACTTTTTCGTATATTAAACTGTTAAAAGACACATCATTTGGAACAGTTTTGTGGATATTGATGGATACATTCCTCAAACAAGGTAATGGCCTGATATTGTTCCTATAACTTTAATCTGTTTTAATTTTAATATTTGCATTTTGTTTTTTTTTCATTTGTCGTAGCATTCAACAGAATCATTGTTTTCGCCGTGAAGTGTAATGAGACAGACAACATACACTAGGGTGTGTGTGCGAATTATGATTCACATTGGCAAACTATAAAATGTCTAGATATTACAGTTCTGTTATAAATTCACTATAAGTATCAGCAGATCGTCAGCTTTTTATTTAGTTTCAAAATGCATAAAAGTATGATAATAAACTAATTAGGATTATAAGACCAAATATAAAGACGCACACTGACTAGTATCTACATACTGGTGAGTGGACATTAACCATGTGAATGTAGCAAGAAATTTATCGCGCAGTATTGTGACTTCGACCCCCACCTCACTTCCGTGGAAGAAATCGTTATGTTATAAGTTGTGTCATGCAAAATCCTTTTGGTTATGGTTCAAATACATATTTAACTACGAGTAGAAAGTAGTTTTGATTTTCTAACTTGATGAAAACAAGCTATAATCTCATTAATTCTAACAGACTTTACGATTTTCAAAAATGGCGGCGCCCTATCGGGAACATCCGCCAGTCTGTGGATAAATGCTATTTAGGTTTTGTTTTCACCGAGTTACAAAATCAAAACTACTTTCTACTGGTAGTAAAATATGTATTTTATTGATGGCCAATAGGATTTTGCATGACATAGCGTATAACATAACAATTTCTCTCCTGGCAGCGAGGTGGGTGTCAATATAATACTACTTACAATATTATTGTTACTTCGACCACAACCTCACTTCCGAGGAAGAAATCGTTATGTTACAAGTTGTGTTATGGAAAATCTTTATGGTCATCAATCATATACATATTTTACTATAACTAGTAAGTAGTTTTGATTCTTTAACTTCCGTGAAGCGATCTGAACACAAGTAAGATATCGTTTCAGGCTTCCACAACGCTCGCGCTTCGACTCACAAACATAACCCATTTAGCACGAACTGCGGGGTCCTGTGGAAATCTGTGCATGGTGACACCATCACCCGACCCCTAGGAGCAATTGACGACAAAGCAACGACTCGGCATGTCGTCGTTCATGTCGAGAAATCATCAAAATGATGAGCGTGCTACACACTTTCTATACAACTAACTGAAAATCGTTCCTCATATGACGTCACTGCAGTGCTCTGGCGACAGAGTTACGTAACCTGTCTGCGGTTTCGTTGGCGGGCGAGAGGGAAGCAGGCGACTTTTTGGCCACTTTTAATCGCTCGGTATTAATTAACCACAAGTTTTTAAAGAATAAATTTGGTGTTCCGCATAAGACTAACCACAAATCTTTCATATGTAATGGTTAAAAGAGTAACAAAAAACAAAGTTTAGTGGTTCTTTAAACAAAGCAATATATAAACTTGAAAACAATCAAAAGGAAACCCTAACCAAAAATGATCTTATAACTGAAACTAAATCGTTTTACCATAATCTATACACGAAAAAAACATGCGAAAAAGTGAACCTAACAGAATTGCTTAAAAACATAGACGTCCCAAAGCCATAAAAAAAAATCAACAAGAAAACCTAGAAGGACAATTAAAATATGAAGAAGTATTAAACAGTCTTAGAACAATGAAAAATGAAAGAAGTCCTGGCTCATTGGGTTTCACTGTTGAATTCTTCCAATTTTTTTGGTCCAATATTCACGAGTATCTTATAAGATCATTAAATTTAGCTTACGAGAAAGGAGAATTGTCTTTGACTCAAAAGCAAGGCATTATAACCTGTTTTCCAGAAAAAGGTAAATCCAAACATTTGCTTCAGAATTGGAGACCCATTTCATTGCTGAATGTAGCGTATCAAATCGGATCATCAACCATTGCAAACAGAATAAAAACAGTCCTACCCTCTATAATATATGAGGATCAAAAAGGGTTTATGTCAAAAAGATATATTGGTGAGTGTACTCGCCTAATATATGACATCATTGACTATACTGAATATATGAATATACCAGGAATTCTACTTCTTATTGACTTTGAAAAGGCATTCGATTCTGTTGACTGGCATTTCATTCAAAAAGTTCTTCTATTCTTTAACTTTGGACCATCGATTACAAGATGGATAAATACCTTCTTTAATAACATTCAATCATGTGTTGTTGTAAATGGTTTCCTTTCTAATTATTTCAATATCTCAAGAGGATGCAGACAAGGAGATCCCATCTCCCCTTATATTTTTATACTGTGCGCAGAAATTTTGGCAACAATGATTAGAAATAATAATAAAATAAAAGGAATACAAATTGGAGATACAGAGTACCTAATTTCCCAATATGCTGATGATACTTCATTGATACTAGATGGCACTGAAAAATGTTTACAGGCGACATTAGAAATTCTTAGTAAATATGCCTCATTTTCAGGCTTAAAAATAAATGTAAACAAAACACAGGTATTATGGATAGGCTCAGAAAAAAACTCTAAAAGAAAATTCAGCAGAAACTTGAATTTTAGACTGGAAGAGTGACTCGTTTACACTGTTAGGAATTGTATTTACTCACAACATCGCAGAAATGGTTTAACGCAACTATAAAGATAAACTTAAGACTCTCAAAATATCAATGAATCAATGGCTAGCAAGAGATCTAACTCCCTTAGGTAGAAATACCATATTGAAAAGTTTACTTTTACCGCAACTTCATCATTTATTTGTAACTCTACCCAACCCAAATGATCAAATGATTAAGGAAATTGAGCAGCTCTGCTATAAATTTATATGGAAAAACAACCCAGACAAAGTCAGTCGAGAAACTATCACAAAGAATTATGAATACGGAGGAATACGAGCCCCAGAGATAAAAAATCATAATCAATCACAAAAAATATCATGGATTAAAAGACTCACCAACTCAGATTCAAAAGTAAGGAAATTGCCACAAACAAAGACACATTGGGACATCGACAGCTTTATACAAACATGCGAAACACACATAATTGAATCAGTAATAACACAAGAAACAGATCTCTTTTGGAAAGACACATTGAAATCATGGGGTAAATTCGTAACCAGAAAAGCAGAAAAAGCAAAAAATGCATGTGATATTTTATCCCAACCCTTATGGTTAAATGACAATATTATAATAGATGGAAAACCAATCAATTATAAACATTATTCATGCAAAGGGATTACTTATATAAACGACGTTTGACGCCCAAAGTAACTTTTTAACGGTGGAACAATTAAAAAAATCGTTTGGGTGCAAAACTAACTTCCTAGAGTGTCAAGGAATAGTGGAATCAATTAAATACTACTGCAAATCCATAAACATCCATATTGAAGAGAAAATCCAAGCTCCAATCTTGCCCTATCTTTTACGAAATATAGTAGGAAACCCAAAAGGATGTAGAGATGTCTATGACATACTCATAAATGGTAAATCTAGAAAACCTTTAATATATCGAAACAAGTGGCAAAAAGAACTTAATGAGTCTATTGATGATAACACATGGAAAACGATAGAAAACACAACCTTTAAATCGTATAATAGTGTAAAACACTCGTGGTTTCAATACAGCATACTGCATAGGTTTCTGCCAACAAATAATTTGCTAACAAAAATGAAATATAAAGATTCTAACACATGCACATTTTGCAAATCCGAGAAAGAATCAATTCTACATCTATTTTGTGACTGTAAAGTCATAAAAACTATTTACGAAGAAAATAGAAGAATGGATATTCGAAAAAACAGGGTTAAATATTATCTTTTCAAAGAAAAATATTATTCTAGGATATTGTGAAAAGAGAAACCATGTTCTGAATTTGATAATAACAGTAGTGAAATATAATATATACAAAATGAAACAAAGAGATAAAACACCAAATTTGAACTACATTATAGAAGACGTAAAGACAACATATTATGCTGAACGTTTTAACGCCTATTCAAATTGCAAATTTGACAGCTTCACAAATTTTGGTCACTATGTCACAATCTGTTCTGTTAGCCTAGCGCTATATATAATGTACTGCTATTATATTTTCAAGTACTTATTCATTTCCACCTGAATGCACATTTGCCTGTAAATCGACTTTGTATATATTTGCGAATCGTGTTTATACCAACCCGTTATGTAATGAACTGTATGACCTGGATATATGGGGAATCAAAAATAAAAAATTATATAAAAAAAAAAATATCTGCTTTTTGTTTCCTACAATCGCCAGCGGCTGAAAGAATGGTGTAAATCCAACTAGGGTCCATGCATGTAGCGAAGGCACTGAAAGTCCCCATAGACCCTGGTATGGTGATCAACTTTCAGTTGTTGGCGATCTACAGCCTGGTTTTATCTTGTATTGTCTTGTATTATAGTATAAGTTTTAGTTACCTGCTAGTTTTATATCTCTATCTGTGATACACTGGTAGTTTTACTGTTTATCGTAAACAGTTTCATAGCTTCTAATATTATTGATCTTTACTGATTATTATTTGTTCTCGTCACGATATGGCTTAAATATTGGCGAGGTGACGATAAATATGAACTCACTCACTCACTCCTGTATATGAGTAAGAATTGCTTTTCAGGATGGCGACATGAAAATTTGGCGAAGAACTTTAACTAAAGCTTCAGGTATATCAATGATATAATATCGTTCAATAACTATGCATATTTCCTTCAATTTATTTCACTTTAAATGCTCCATATTTAGAGTAATGTATAAATAGTCAGTATGACTGTTAACTGTTCCATCGAGGTTACAACTTTCAAGGCCTCAGTAAAGCTTTCGAAAATTTTATGGTTGACGTGAGGTGAGGTGACAATATGATGCTCAATGAAGCTCCATATTTTGACTAAAAGATCCCGTGGTTTTTTTCTTGTAAACAATTGACTAGCCACTGCATTAATTCTTACTTGTGCCTCAGGTGGAGCAGGATACCCTAAACGTATCGCTAAGCAAACACATGGTTGCATAACCATCTGATACACATGTTTATATAAACGGGTTTGTGCAATCGACTTTGCTTTAAGTTGCACAAGGTTTATTTTGTCGCTTTATACGTGCGCATCAAATACGTGCATAGTTGTGTGATAAGGTAGGGGTCTGTTGCTTTTCAGATTACAATATCACACTTTTGTATGTTTAAACGTGTACTTTGTTTGGACATTTTACATATATATAGTTTTTTTTAAATATACTCATGGAAACAAATAAGCGAACACATGAAAGTACAAGTGTTCCTTTATTTATTTCCAGAATTTCACCCACAGTGCAATACAAAGTTTGTGAAGAAACCTGGAAAAGAATAAAAGAACACTTGTACTTTCAGGTGTTCCCTTATTTGTTTCCATGAGTGTATTAAGTGTATTATGTTTTTATTCAGCATATCTCCTTTGAGTAATATTTCACTAAAACTTTCAGAAATCCATTTCTATGTATACCTCTAGACTCTCTCTGGTCCCTGTGTTGTGATGTCTTGTCCAGTGGCCACAAGCTGTCAGGTAGATCGACATGGTCGTGCAATATGTGTTCCGGGTATGTGTTGAAGCCAAACTCACTTACTCACGATAACTTGATTGTTTTCCACAATATAACATTTGCTGTTTTCCCGTATTACTATAGGTTGTAAATCTCTCCACTTCTACGCAACATGTGAATATGGCGTTAACATTGTATGAAAGCCTGAAATCACCACTTTCGTTATAAAATTTTATTTCATTCTTATTTCAATTTGGTTCTTGTTATGTCAAGTTTGTCTCGTCTGGAGATAATATAACGAGGTAATACGAGAAATATATGAAATTAAGAGACAAAATATAGAAATTTCTACTAAATATTCAAATAGTATATGTAACAAAATTTCAATATGTTCATATTATTCATGTTTCAATGTAATACCTGAAGGCTTTACTGAGCGATTGGTGTCAGGGTTTGGATATGGTTAAGGTTGTGGAACCCAGTGGCTGTTATCTGAATGTGAATGTGGTTATCTCTACAGAGTTTAAAGGCTGCGGGCATCCTCCTTACGTGCAGTGGGCCATCATGACCTATGACGGACACTACAAGGGTGCTGTGGCAAGATATGCGTGTGAAAAAGATTACACTGTCTGTCATCAGAGAAACACCAGTGTCTGCCAAGCCTCTGGAGAGTGGGAGAATGTCACTGGTCTCTGCAGAAAGTTCAGATGGACGAACCAAGTGCGTATGATGAACCGCACCGCAGTTTTTCACCTGAATGGAAATAACAGATCATGTATAAGTGTACAAAATGATGTTCTGTTGATAGAATAGGATTTTCCACTTGAACTCTCTTCAGTGAATTATGTTAGATACTTAGATCATGTAATAAGACTAAACACTACTTGGTTTCCGAGGTAGAACAACATTTTAAAATATCTCAACGTTCAATGTAACTGTTCATGTGTTCCGTAACAATTGTTTTGCAGGCTTTCTTCATACTCACAACCGTCGCCATATAGCTGGAATATCGTTGAGTGTGACCAACCAACCGAATTCTACTCACAATCTTCTCACTGAACTGAGAACTGCGTTAAATGTCGTTTTCACTATAACCTGTACTTCTACTTTCACAACAACAATTGTACTTCTTGAGTGGGTCACTTCTGAGAATACCCTTAATACCAAAATAGTGTTTCTTAAAATCATCGACCCATCATTATGGACATATGAAGGACCAATTAAAAGTCCATTCAAATTCTTACAGCTTGTTCAGCTTGACCTGATCAAATGAATACTAATGCATTTCGTGACCGTGTCGATTCGATTCGATTCCTTTATGACCTTTATCTGTACAGATAATTGGTATGTGAAATAGCTGTATTGATACAGGTTTGTTTTTTGAAAAGATGGCGACAATGGACATATGAAGGAGGATGTACAATTACTGCACTCTAATTAACTAATTTCTTAATATGCTAGCCTTATTTAAATATTTGCCTAAGTTACATAATACTCTAACATTGTCAATACTAAGAAGTTGAATAAGCTTAAATGCCGATGGACATTTGTAATAATATGGTTTGATATACATTATTCTATAATTATAATATTCAATACTCATGTTCAATATCATTTTTACACATTAAACATTTACGATTAGAAAGATTTATGTTTTGGTATCTACCAGTTTCTACCGCTAAGTTATGGGAGCTGAGTTTGAATTTTGATAAATATTTCCTATAGAGATATGGAATCGATTTAC
The DNA here is from genome assembly GCF_003918875.1 of Haliotis rubra. Taxonomy (NCBI): domain Eukaryota; kingdom Metazoa; phylum Mollusca; class Gastropoda; order Lepetellida; family Haliotidae; genus Haliotis; species Haliotis rubra. Next base: position 49,172 of record NW_025766054.1, on the reverse strand, counting down.
GTAAATAATATTGAAGCAAACATTGATTGATAACATTTCACAAATTACACATTTCGACGAGTTGGACAATTGGCTAAAAATACGGTGTATAGCCTGACCATTAATCCTTTGTTTAATTACTGATAAATAATCTGTTGATAACTCCTGCCTTAATCATATTTCACTGAAACCAGTGCTTGACAGAATACATTTCACCTGACACACCCATTTCTTAACACCACTGGTCTCCACCTCCTCATACAAGTACTCATAACAACCCCGTAAAATACTACTGTCAGACACAAGAAGCTAACACCAATATTTATTCATATTTTATTGTCTCTTAAATAGAAGCGGATAACGACCTAACTCTGCGTAAAATATCGAATTACATGTTGATTTCTTAACCCCTATAACAACCTTTTACAAACATTTAAATGTAACCTTTCAACATTTAATCCCTTATTATACCCCCATATCTTAGACGCATAAGATGATATACTGCCGACATACTAATCAAAGATAAATAGCAGAGATTCCGGATTAAGAGAGAGCGACCTGATATTATTGTAAATGGAAACAAGCATTGTCACTAAGGTGACATAATCCCCCGCCGCAAATTATCAAATCAAACTTATAAAGTAATGAAAGTAAGTTAAATGTCAACAAAAACAAGACCAGTCAACCTCTCTTGATATCTTGCTCTTTAGGCGTTCAAACACACACATATTTTCAAGACTGACTTTGACCTTGACATGAATGTCATAGTGTATGCAATATGCAGAATATAGTACTTAAGAAATTGCTTCTTGAAAAACATTCAAGGGAAGTCTTGAAAGTCTATGAAGAAAATCCAGTGAATGGTTCTTGAGGTATCTCGCTTACAAGCATAACATGCAGGTTAACATGCTGAAATCTTCAGTGTCTCTGTGACCTTGAAAATTAAGTGAAGGTCACCGAAATTGACTGGGCCCTGTGCTTCCCTAGATAAAGCTTGGTTTGAAATATGAAGAAAATCCAGTGAATGGTTCTTGAGGTATCTCGCTGACAAGCATAACATGCAGGTTAATATGCTGAAATCTTCAAAGTGTCGCCGTGACCTTGACAATTATGTGAAGGTCACCAAAATCGACTGGGTTCTGCGCCTTCCCTAGATAGAGCTTGGTTGCAAATATGAAGAAAATCCAATGAACGCTTAACATGCAGGTAAAACGTTAAAGTCCCATTTTGACCTTGAAATGAAGGTCAAGGTCACCAAACCTGACTATGACCTTTCTCATACTGTGATGAACCTAGGTACCAAATATGAAAAGAATCTAGTAAACGGTTCTTAAGATATTCCAATTCGTACGGACGGACGGCGCCTAATACTATACCCCCCCGCTTCGCGCTAAAAGCGCGGCGGGGGATAAAAAGGGCCTTTCTACCCTGATCAGACAACTGCATCTGAGCCTTTGAAAATCTGTTCTTGTAATTAAAGACTATTCCTAAGTAAGTAAACGTATCAACAACATCCAGGACACTGCCATTATAACACTAATGTTCAGGAGAAGTAACTTTACCACCTCTTCTAAAAAACCATAATAACCATCAATAAGCCAACAACGAATTTAACTGTGTTTGCAACCCTTAAAAAATATGACAAGATCATCAGCGTACATAAGCAGAAATATACTTAAAGATTTAAACTCGTAAGGTTTACATTTATCGTTTAGGAAAGATTCCTCAAAAACACTTACATAAAAAGAAAACAAAATTGGCGACAATGCCTCTCCCTGCATTAGGCCCAAACTCTTTCTGAAATACTGGCTATCGTAACCACCGATCCTCACACATGACCTTACATTAAGATACAACGAATGAATAACTGACAATAGCTTCCATCTAACACCTAATTTTGCTAACTTATACCATAATTTACACCTATCTATGGAATCAAAAGCACGTTTAAAATCCACAAATGCGCGATATAACTGTTTATTATGATTCAAAGTGCGACTAATCAATGAATGGAGCGAAAATATGGCATCAACTGTACCAAGATTAGGACAAAACCCAAACTGAGCATCTGAAATAGTTTCATGTTTCTCTGCCCAGTCCAGAAGCCTCTGATTTAAAATCCTGATCAACAGCTTTCCAAAACAACTAATGAGACTTATTCCTCTTTACCTGCTGGGAACACTAGCATCACCTTTCTTGAAAACAGTGTCGGGAAATCCTCAGTAATGTCCTAACTTTCTTTAAAAAAGAACCTACAGATAGTTTAATATCTGTACGTTGTAAAGTTAGTATGCGTGTTTCGCACGAACACAATATTAATCAAATTCTCTGCTCCCCTATCTAATGAAGTTAACTTGACCTGACGTTTGTGCCATTTGACCTCCCGGGTCATGCATATGTAGAGTAGCCCAGGTCAAGCTGTAGTAAATCAATGTCATGAAGCATATATATTCCGCACAGAAAACGAATCATGGTTAAGATCATGATCTGTATGATACTGAATACATCTTACAATAGTTGGCATCGACAAAGCATGGTGAATTTATCATTAATAATTGACATCGATATTTGGATTTGTTGTAGAGGGTGAACGGCCAGTATGATCTGCCATGTGGGCCACAAAGCAACTTCAATGTCCTTGTCCTGGTTACTCCGACCACAACTAACAGGTAACGAGGAATTATAATCAACTGCTTTGAATGAGCGAGATTTGTTTTATGCTGCATCAAACAGCATTTCAGTTACACCATGCTCTACCGGTAGCATCAGTTACTCAGACAGACAAAATTGAACCGATCCTCTGAAACATAGTTCACAGATCTTTTTCATAGGTGTTTCCAATCCACCTAGCTTTGACGAAGATGAGAAGCTGAAAATAGGAAAATCAACTCACAACACCGGGACGTGATTTCAACTCCCAATTTTTTTTAATCACCGTTTGGATTGATTACAGGTGTTTGGTTTTGTTGCAGCTATTGGCTGAATATTATATCAGATGCAGATGCGACGTTCCATGCAAAGTTCAGAGATGGGCTTTTTATAGACAAAATAGTAATCAATGCCAAGTTTCGTGGTCGTTGGGGTGCTGAGCTGTGTCGGGGTTATAAAAGAAATGTTGGAAAGGAGTCTCAGATCCAAATATCTCTTCATAATGGAGTGCATAAGGTAAGATCAAATTTGTTCTATTGCACTATAATAATGATGTTTTACTGTCAGACCAATAGTAAGTGACATTGTAGATTCCATGTGCCATTAATGCATACTCCTATGGAGAATAATATAACTTTTGAAAATATAAAATATGTTCCTTAAAATGAAGACCAGTTCGCTCAAATTGAGTGAGTCAAAATTTAGAGTCGCATTGGCAATATTTCAGCCATATCGTGACTTTCAAAGTTATAAATTCATAATAAACGCAAGTAAATTATAAAAAAAAACTGGCGACGAAGAACAGTAAAACAACTAGATTATCACAGACATAAATTGAAAACTAGTAATTAAATATAACTAAAGAAGACAATACAATATAAAAACAAGGTGGAGATAGCCAACAACTGAAGAGAGATCACCATACTAGTTACCATAGGGACTTATAACTCAAATTGTCTGCCTTTATAGAACTGTGATCACTTTTCAGCTTGTCGTGGATGATGTTGTTATGAAGCTTCCTGAGAGACAACCGGGAATCCTGCCTGATAGAGTTTCAGTAGAGGGTGATATCCATATATCGTTAATAGAAATCACAATGTAATGTACACAGACCAGCAATGCTGAACATGCATTTGATGCATGGTTTGGTTCTGTTATGATTTGATGTTGCTGTGTCCTTTTGTTGTACTGATGACGCCAGACACATGTTTATGTAGAAACGTTGGCGTCATCTTTTATTCTCAGCTTACTATGGAACTGCAGATAGATAAACTTTCTAAAACTTGTAATTACCATCTCTGCTGTATCAGTCAAATACGCCATCTCATAATACGAGATGCTGCTAAAAGACTTGTGCAAATGCTTGCTCATTCTAGACTTGACTATAGTAACAGCTGACAGGATAGGAATCAGGAAACGTCAGCTGTACAAACTCCAGAAAGTCCAGAACACTGCTGCCAGGATAGTGACGAGAACACCAAAATCATCGCACATAACGCCAGTTCTTAAGGATTTGCACTGGCTTCCCATTGAAGCGAGAATCAACTTTAAAATTCTGTGTATGGTGTACAATTGTCCAAATGATATGGCACCACCATATCTTTCTAATATGCTAGTAGACTACATTCCTATAAAGACTCTTCGATCTCAAAATCTGACTCTTCTGAATACACCCAAGTATAATCTTACCAGCTATGGACAGAAGTCCTTTACCTAAGCAGCTCCTCAACTATGGAACAAACTTCCTCTGGACATCAAACTTTCATCATCATTAACTGCATTCAAATCAAAACTCAAGACGCAACTATTTTCAGGTTATCATTCATAGACTTTATTTCACCCTGTTATTCATGGTATTTAAGTAATAGACATTTTCTCCTGCTGTTCTCCCATACTAATATTTCACTACGTGTGTCTTTTCTCTCATTTTATGCGCCTTGAGCATGCACCTTGTGGATGGATACAGGGCTTTGTAAATACTCATTATTATTGATGTTTTAAATAAAACATGTGTGGGTAGCAGCTGTTACCGATAAAGCACTAAACACTTATCCTTCTCACAAACACCTTGTGTCACAAAAGTAACAAGTCTTCAAGACCAGCATTAACTTTGGACTTTCTCTCACATCAAGATCACATTCCGTGACATAACAGGAGCTGTCATCTCAGTCTCATCTCAGGCAATGTGCCGCTGGAATACAGCTAGAGTGAAACACTACACAGACAATGTCAAAACCCATCTCTTTGTGATGATTTATACTGGACGTACTGTGAGTAATGCTGGTTCATACGTACAGGAGATATATACATCATTCAGAAGGGAGGAAATATTTTAAACGAACCAGTTTAACGAAAGCTTCAGCTAAATATTCAATTAACGTGAAATAGCCAATCCTGTTTCTCTGATTTACCTACCGGATCTTGAAGTAAATGAGCCTAGTGAAATAACCTCTTGTGTTATTTATTTAGATCTGTGCATAAGGATTCACAAGTGACAAAATATTCTGCACGCAGTATGACAAGAGTGATTTCAACTTTTATAGTTCAATCGATCATGACCTTTTTACCAAGATATACTTTACTTTAAAGACCTCAGTTCAGCTTCCCATTTTTTTATGACCAGACATGTGGCCAACATTTTATAAATTCGCTGCAAGATAATTAAGTTTTTAAATACATGTATGTTTGTAGCTTTTCAAGGCGTTATTTCGTGTTCTGGTTGCAATGTAAAGGTCGGAATGTAGTGTGCACAGAGAACAATAATTCATTCCAGTATGCCACCACCATACACCTTCAGCTTACCGTAATACCTTAAAGGAACGAGTCTACCAGACATGGTGAGGAACTTCTTTGCTTCTTGCAATATTCTGTCATGTTGGTCACAAAAGGTGTCGAGTACATCCAGGAAATGAAACGATGAATGAGATGAACAGTGGGATTCTTCTTCCCTTGCATACATGTTTCCCTTGCAAGCCGTGGTGTTAAAGGCACCCAATTACTGTTAAGTTGTTCAGAAACGAAGCGTTTGGAAATGAGTACATTGCATAACACTGGCGTCTTCAAAAACAGACCTCAAATCACAAATATACCTCAAATCACAAATATACTTTGGTCTTTGATCATGTGACAGCTGGTTAAGTTTGGAATGTGTTACTTCTTGTAAAATGATCATTCACATTATCCCCGATGCGTTTCCTTTTAGAACCAACCAATCAATCAATCAATCAATATTAGTTCGGTTTTGTAGTCCATCGTGGGTGCAATGTCTGAAGCCCATTTCTGGTGTCCCCCGCCGTGATATTGCTGGAATATATTGCTAAAAGCGGCGTTAAACCATACTCACTCATTGTAGTCCATCGGTCCTTGTACAATGTGGATAACTAACATTCGTAATTTACAAAAATGCAATTCTTCATAATTTTTCTAAACAATAATAATAAATTATTACTTTATCAAAGGTGTTAAACAATTCAATTGATGGGTCGGGTATTTGTTGTTTCTTTCAAAGTGAAGTTGTGTGTAAATATAATGAATCATTGGTGTTGACAAAAGGAATTCAAAGTCCCCTAAACTAAAACCAACTGTATTCATGTTTGGAGAAAATATATACCACATAAAGCCCCAAGTTTAAATGGCACACGTATCAAAGTTGTTAAGGGAGCCAAGTTCCTGGGTATTATTTTCAATCACCATTTGACCTTTCGGTCTCATATAAAATATTTACAAAACGCATGCTTGAAGGTGCTGGGTATATTATATTTGCAAACGCAAAGTGGGGACGGAATCAGAAAACCCTCCGCCAACAATTTCGAGCACTCATCCGCTCCAAATGGACTACGGCTCCATCGTATGTGGGGAATGTAAAAGTGTTTTGAAATTATTAGATTCAATCCATCACAAGGTGTGAAGCTTTGCCTTGGAGCCTTCAGAACGTCATCAATTTATAGTTTATATCAAGAGGCTGATGAACCATCGCTAAAACTTCGCCGTCTTAAATTACATTTACAGTATATTTTTATATCTCCCGTACATACTGAGCATGCTCATGCGGATGTGCATTGAGTGATTACAAAATCGGGAATGCCATTCCAATAACACAAACGCGAACATGATTCTACTAAAACCAACCCTGCATATGACTATGTTTTAATGCTCTTTCTCAGATGCCTAGCGGTTAGAACAATCGAAAAAAAATACATTATCAGACAATAAAGGTATAGTTTTTTGATGGCGTAACAATTGAGCGACGTTATCCCGCTGTTCCCCTCGTAGTCACGTGTGTCCATGGTAACGTTTGATCTATCTGTTCTGTAAATCAACATGGCCCATCCCTATCACCTATCGCTTGGCGATGATGTTTCTTTCAACGGAGAACTATGTCGAGTTGTTGAGTTCCATTTACCAGGAAGAAATATGGCGAGGAAGTTCATTATTGAAAACCTGAGAACTGGGTGTCGTAGGAGTGTTTATAAACACGAACTTGACTTCGATGACAGTGACGATGATATGTTACTTAGCGTTCCTGAAATGACACCTGCATTTGATGTACCGGAGCCGAATATACCTGCCGAGGATATAACAAGAAGGTTTGCAAGTGCAGACGGGAGCAGGCTACAACAACTGGCTAAAAGTATAGGAATGAAAAGTCAACAGAGAACAGCACTAAATGGGCGTTAAAGATATTTAGAGGTACGGACAATTGCGAATATTTCAGTAGCCTATACTTTATATAACCAGTCGGTAACTGAACACCTAAATCATTTTGAAATGATATCATCAAAATAACAATTTGTGTAATTTAATGAAACAATATAGAAATAGAAACCTATATTTTGACCACTAGAGTTTAAAGAGGAAACTTACCTGTAGCGAAGATTTATATTCTGACTTCCCAACCAGTAATATCCAATCATAGAAATGACACAAACACAATATATTTTCGAGATTGGCTTCAGAGCAACAGTTTGCCCTTGGAATTTGAGATGAGACCCGTTGTTGAACTCAACTTAACCCTCAGACGATTTTACGCAGAAGTTCGAACAAGAAATGGGAAGGAATATTCAAAATCGGCTCTAATGTCAATTCGTGCGGAAATCAATAGACATTTGACATCACCTCCATTTCATCGGCAAATAAACATTATGTAGGACAGAGTTCATGTGGTCGAACCGTGTGTTTGTAGGTCTGGTTAAAGAGATGAAGCGGGCTGGCAAGGATGTAACCAAACATCACGATCCTATTTCATCTGGCGATATGGAGCGTTTATACTCCAGCGGTACTTTGTCCGATAAGACCCCTCTCTCACTTGTCAGGAAAGTGTGGTTCGAGGTGACCCTTCATTTTGGGAGGCGTGGCATTGAGGGTCTTCGGGGTCTACGCGGTGACTCGTTTGTTCTGTTACAGGATGACACTAGGCGAGAGTATTTCCAAATGGCCTATAATGAGGCTGACAAAACTCATCATGGGGTTGACAGTAGGGAACAATCCAAAATGCCTCGTATGTATGAAACTGGGGGTATAAATTGCCCATTCGTCACCACTCGCCCCTTTCCGTAACCTCCAAGGAGACTCGTCCCCCACTCGATACTTGTTATGTGCGAAAATACGACAAATCAATCAGAACGCGCGTAAATGATCGCGGTGCTTTGATAAAAATAATCCCGAATACTTAAATCGTTTATGGCATTAAGTCATTGTTTAAAAAAATCATGAAAAATATATATCGCCATATTGAAAGTACAAAGAACGTAGCTAACAGGATTTTGCTGCCTATTCTGAAGTTTTTAATAAGAATCATGCGATTGACGGTGAGAGATTCAAATACACGCACGTGCGTTTGTTGACATAACGGCTCTCATGGGTCCAACTGAGTGTATTTCTGACGATCTTGCGAGCTTGTTATGGAGAGTGTACGTGCGCTTCCAACAATTTTAGGAAATGTTATTATTAATCGCTACGAGTTTCAAAACAATAATATTATATTTGTGTGTAACTAATCAACTTTAATCTCAAACATTGGGCTTTATTTCACATCTCTGGGGATATTTTAGTCTGACTATCTTTTTGGTCATTCATATTTTTTCAGCGAATTCATTGAAAAAATTCCACCAGGGTTTGACAGCAAGATTACACGAATGTTCAGTTTGAGAAATATATTAAAGTCATTCTTGAGTATGTGCTTTGAGATTTAATGTAGCTGAAACTATTACACTTTTTTTGGCATATTAAAAAAAACAATTCCCATTTGTGATTAGTAAACCCTAATTGGAAATATAAGGTTAACAGCTGGTAATAATTACATTAGAATGTGTCTTTAACAAATATGTTTTTCTCCTTCTTTTAGTTGTATCAGAGGTTTAATTCTTTAAAAATAAATAAGTAAACAAACCCCTGAAAACAACAACCTAGCAATACAATGTACATGTGCTTCGGTGATAATTAAGAAACATTGGAATCAAACAGGGATAGAGTTATCGTTCTTGTTTAAAGTAGTTCTGATGTTCATGCGCCAATATGAAATCCTTCCAGAGGGGCACGAGTCGCTATTCGGCTTGTCCCGGAATAATACGAGTTGGTCACGAATGTAAATTGCCCTGTACTAAGTTTGAAATTGTACCTTTGTAAGCGAAACAATTCCGTCAGTGCTTTTTTCAGCATCCACTTGCCATTCCAAAATCCGACTGCTGGTTTGCACAATCGGCAATGGGTGAAAACACCCTGAATAAAATGATGTCGACCATATCTAGGGCGGCTAGTTTGTCACAAACTTACACTAACCACTGTGTACGTGCAACCACGGCGACTAGGCTGTCTGAAGCAGGGGTAGGGGCACTTGGAATCATGTCAGTCACAGGCCACAGGAATGAGCAATCACTTAAAAGCTATATTACCACGCCATCGGTAGCGCAACGAAGGACATACAGTAACATATTGCAGGGCAACAACAGCGCAATCAATGCTCTTCCGCCATGTTTGTCGAGAGACAACGTTGTTTCATGTCAGGTCACGGAGCCCCGGAGCATTTGTGACGTCGGTTCGAGTAAAATGTCTCTGCCTGGTGCTGTGTCATGGTGCAAATCCAGTTCAGTAAGTACCCCTTTTCATGGTGTGTAAAGTTCCTGCAGTCGGCGAATATTAGCGGGGGTACTTTTTCCTTCAATTTCTATGACAGCAGCAAGTATTAGATCTAGTTGATTTGGTTTTGAGTGCATCATCACGCTTCCTACCCAAACATTACCCATAATTCAACGGGGAATGTTACGTCACGTGATTATCTATTTTTGGATAGTGTAGAATGAACTGCATGATGGCACGACATGAGTGTTTGAAAGTAAAATGTTTTAAAGAACAGCGGTGTTTGTGTTTAATATTTTTTTAGGAAAAAGGAAAAATCTAACAAGAAAATAAAATCCCTTATTAAATCAATAACAAAATTCAATCTCAAAAATAAATCTATCGAATTTAACCAATAAAAGATATTTTTTACCGTAGGGGTGGGTTCTATGAATGGAATAGCCGTCACCCAGCAGGCACATCAACGTTGTTTCAACGTTGAGAATAGGTTGACCCTCAACGTTGAAAATAGATTGAAAATAGGTTGTATATGAAAGTTTTTTTGACGTAGATATCCGACGTGGAATCAACGTTGAAGTTTGACCGATTATCAACGTTGAAAAAAGGTTGATCCTCAACGTTGAAAATAGATTGAAATTAGGTTGTATATGAAAGTTTTTTTGACGCAGATATCCGACGTGGAATCAACGTTGAAGTTTGACCGATTATCAACGTTGAGAATAGGTTGATCCTCAACGTTGAAAATAGATTGAAAATAGGTTGTATACGAAAGTTTTTTTGACGTAGATATCCGACGTGGAATCAATGTTGAAGTCTGACATATTATTAACGTTGAAAATGGGTTGTTCCGTGGTTGTGTCTGGGAGGTATTACGCTTTCCTGTAAATAGACTCGCACTTCATCTTTAAACTACAATAAAGTAGCACCAAACTCCTGCATCCAGCTAAAATACCCAAAAAGCTACCTGCAATAAACAGTGTTCAAACAGAAAATTGCAGTAAAAATATTTACCTAATAAAATACTTGGTTAAAATTCCACATTCAAAATAATGTTCATTTAAGTTTTATGTCAGTTGGACGTATAATTCCAGTAAGAAGAAAAGAGTATTCCAAATTAAGAAAAACTATTTACTGTTGTATTGTTACCTTGAAAAGGTGAAAATTGTCCCGCCGAAGACATTTTTCTGTCTGAATTTCAGCTCTTAGACAGACCCCTGAATAAACACAATGCAATTACTTTCACCATGAAAGGGATCCAAGATGACCAGGAACTATACCTGAAGACAGCACATAAAACAAGTCACTTTTCATGAAATCTTTATGAACACACACGCACATAGAAAACGTGGTTTAATGCAAAATGTAAAACATCACACATGACATAGTCTGTAGGTGATCTCTGTTGTGCTAATAACACAATATCATCTGCATATAGCATCAAAGTGACATTTACGCCACCAATTTCAATACCACAGTTCAGATTTTTCAACACAATTACAACTCCAAAAACACAATTATCAGTTCCTCTTCTTTCTGCCACTCCCTGCCTGGCGGTCAGGTGGATACTTCAGAAACGTTTCTAACTCTTTCTTGAAATTTGCTTCGATGCATTCCCATCTCATTCCCCTTGAGATAGGACACATTCTGAAATTTTATATTTAAATACATGAATAAGTTATATGGAAGATATATTGTCTTATATTATTCAAGTATTTGTTTAATCAATCACTTGAAAGGTTCATTTCACTGCTGTAACTTGGCATGTGAACATATGAACAGCATCAATACAAAAATATGACGAAAAGTGTAAACAATTTATATTTTCAACCCAAGGAATGGAAGTTTTCTAAACATTTTCAAAGAAAATCCTCAATTGCAAGTTGATTATTTAATTAGACTATGAATTACCGGTAGGATGAATTAGACGATGCTTTACTGTCATATATTATTTGCTATGGTCATGATGAAAATGCTGCACTTGGTAATTAACTTACCAGAGATGATTGAATACAACCTTGTATTCTTAAAAGAAAATGCCATTTTGCCCATCAACATTCATTCTTGACATCAAATTGTTTGACATTGTCCTGCAAAACAATGGAAGATTGTTGTTATTCTGTCAGATTTAGTTTTCTTTAGAGATTCTCGGAAATGATTATTTCAAATTAATAGGAGTTCAACTGATGTAGCAATTTTGCTACGAGGAGTCATAAATTGTAACAAATGCCATTTTACAATAAATGATAAGAAAACAAAATGGGTGGATGGTTCACAGGTCAAAGAACAAGTCTATTGTGGGAGGTCTCCCAACACCATTTATTCCCAAACACAAGGAAGTATGGATCATGGAGTTCTGAAAACAATAATGAGCTTCTCATAAGTATACAATATATTCTCTATTATCTACTCTCCTCTCTCTTTGTCATTTGTACACTCATAAAACTCAGTTAAATAACTTTTTATAATTCATAAATGTTTACACTTTAATCTCTTATAGGAACGCTTAGAAAATCTCTCATATAATGAATTATGTGTGCGTATTATCTGCGACGTCATAACTATGCTTCTCTGAATCATGAACAATAAAATAATGAGATTAAACTCTACATTGCCAGAAATAGTCTATCATACCATGAATAATAAGACATTGAATAACATCTCTTACAACTCCAATCTACACTCAAAAAGACTTAAATGTACTCGTAAACAAACATCGCTGGTAATAATGCAAATTCTTGGAAACAGTGCATCTCTGACTCTCAATTCCAAAGAAATGGAAGTCCTACTCTATTTGACCAAAGGGGTGACAGGTGGCCAAAACTTATTGAAATGTAGGTCATACACTGAAAATAACTCAGATTTAAAACACTACAAATAAACACCTTCTCTCTAAAATACTCGATAGATGATCTTAACAAGGAAACATGTACATAAAATGCTGATATCTAACAACACCTATACTTTAAATAATGGACTCTTCCAAATCTCAGTATGTTTCACTGCACACATATTAGATTGCAAATAATGAAAACCTACCCTTTGACAATAATAAAAACATCATATTCAAATTCTACAGCTGACCAAATACCTGAGAGTGTGTTTCCAGCAATAAACATCTCTATATATCTATAAATGTATGACTTCTGTCCTCTCGCCTGCTATCTTGCATCCAGCTGTTTACGGCGAAAAACAATATGGCGCCAAGCAAGGGAGTGCTCATTAAACTAAACATCTCCGGGAGAAATCATAGTCAATTTTTTCTCTTAAATGATCAACCTTAATATATAAATGAAAATAAAGACCAACTTTTATCACCAAAAAAGACCAAACATTATCACAAATATTCAAAACAGGTGGTAATGAAAGAGCATTATCATCTTTCTCTCAAGCTTTGTGGTGGATATACTGGAAACAAGTGAAATGTTAAAACGTGTTACCTTAGTATTGCTCCTTTTATGTGATCCACAAAATTGCTGCCACCCAGTCTTCGAAGATGAGATTTCTGCAAATTCCATTAAAAAATCTTATTTCATAATTAAATGTGCCTTACATTAAAATTACTTCTTTTGTATGTAAGATTTTAACCTTTAAGATACATGAATTATCATATCCCTTCCAAACAAGTGTAAGAATGAAAGTCTGTGGGTGCAGTTTTGTTAATTGTCCCATCAAAGAATCATTAGTGAAGTTACACTTTTTGTAAATAAATAAAAGTTCAAATAAATTATATACAATTTCATCCTTAACAAAGACTTTCACAAGACATTTTAAAGTGAAAATTTTCGTTGCATTTCCTTACGCCATTCTCCACCACCCCTTCCCCCCAATAATATACATATGTTGACAGGGTTCAGGGCGTGCTCAATGCATCATTTACTGATAGATCTATTCAAACAAACAACTGTTCATAATAATGGGATGCAATATAAAATGTTGATTAATCCTATCCGATTTTGTATAGCTGCCCTTAGGGACCGTTCATAATGTATGGCTTTGGGGTGATGTTGATTTTTATGTACAATGTGAATTACACACACACACACCCTAAAGTGTATGAGTATGTACAGAATAAGAGACGGCCCACCCTGCATGTCATGTACATTATCTATGACGCCCTCTCCCCTTCCCATAATTTCTAAACATAGTGCGTGTGTACAAAAATGCTGACCCCTTAGCTCCCCGGCACAAAATGGGCGACACCCCACCCCCAACCCTTACAATCAACACCCCCACCCGCAGCCATAATTATGAACGGTTCCTTATATTGATGTACTTCATTGATTATTTGAAAATGTATATTTGCAAAATTCAAATCAGGTGATGGGTACGAAAGGAAATCTTATTCGATTATATAATAAAATGCCAAATATATGCATGCAAATATATTGAAAAATAACAAAACAAGTTCATGGAAAACACGGGCTTCCACTAAATTTTGAGAAACATGTACTGTGACATACCGGTAACCTTGTGAGATAAAACATGAGCCCTAATTCGGAGTTTCTTGCTACTGCTAGATTTAAACGGCATTCCTACGTTTTCATTATACACAAAGGACATACTTACCAAATAAACACCAGCATGCCGTGAAGATGGTGAAAATAGAACGATATTGCGTTGAACTTCGCCAAAGTGAACTGACAACGATCAGCTGCCTTTGCGCGCGCGATAATTGTGCGCATGTCCGGATATGGCCAAACGAGGCGATCGAAAGGTCAACATCTGGCTTGTGTTTGAAAGCAAATTGTCGGGAATTATACAATTTTCACAGTTTTGTGGGAAAATATCAAATGTAATGCAATTTGGATAACTGATGACTTTATACCTAAAACTGCGATTACCGTCCGTTGATCGGTGCACAATCAAAAAATATATAAGATTATATCTGTCCCTAGCTCGATCTTGATCTTTTATGAAAATAATGTTCCGAAATGATAGTTGCTAAGTTGGATACCTATTACCAATATGAATTATGTATCAAAATGCCAAGGAAACAATTAGTTGACATTTTGTTGGTTCCTTACGTTGAAACAACGTTGATAACTAAACGAATCTCGACTAACTTTCTTTGGTCGCATGATAAACGTTGAAACAACGTTTATGAAAGGTTGATCAACCAAACAACCAAAATTCAACGTTGATTCAACGTTGATTCAACGTTGATTCAACGTTGTGTGCCCGCTGGGCAGTTAGCCCTGTTCATGGATTTATAATATACGATCTAAACAATAATTATTGCTTTTCAAGATAATTAAACTCAGGATGTAAAGTTCGCTCTACCACAGTGTGTTTTGTAATAAAGTATAGTTTTGCCCTGAACTATTATAACATCAAAGCACTCGGACTACCGTCCTCGTGCTTTAATTATAATAGTTCAGGGCAAAACTATACTCTTATTACAAAACACATTGGGGTTGATACCGTCCTCGTGCTTTATTTATAAAAGTTCAGGGCAAAACTATACTTTATTACAAAACACATTGGGGTAGAGTGAACTTTATTTCCTAATTATAAAGAACTCGCTCTCGAAAATAGAGCCCCAACCCAGCTCATCCCTTCTCCCCCGTAGCAGTTAGTACGGCCAGAGGTCGACATAACTTTTACTAAACTCAAGAAATCTGAAACAAACCAACTTGTTTACCAACAACAATGTAATGAATGAAGAAACACTTGTGATACTTTCAAATCTATCTTCGTAGTTGCTATGCCACTGTCATTGGGTCCAGAACAGCATCTTCAAGATTACTGGATGGTGGCTCCATTCTGACAGCAGAGGATAATTCCATATTAACCGCTCCAAAACATATAAATAACCAGTCAAGATATACACACTTCGTCATAATTTCATATTATCTCTCGTGTCTTCAGGCTAATACAAACACGATTTTCTGAAACTCAGGGACATAATTTGAAGAAGATGAATGCTTTGCGAGTGCTTCACCACATTTATTGGCAATGTCAGACACGATTTTCTGAAAATGTCATAATTTAAAACAATTAAGCATCTTGTTGATAATGGGTTTTTCACATATAATCAACAAATGGTTCACAACTGCATGCTTATAACACCTTCATGTACAGAAAAAAGAATATGTATTACATAAAGAAGCTTTACAACAGGGTCTATACAGCTATGGACATACATGTATATCGATCTACAGTCTTAGTTAACTATTTTCAATAATAACATTTGGACTATATCCAAAGCAGATGATATATTAGGCAAATAAAGTATGTAACGACGACCAAAATTTTGTACATTTATCATATGAGCAGGTTATAAAAGCAATGCATTTTGAGACATAAGAGTATTGGCAGCAAATTCTAGAATTTCTTTTTGATCTGGTACGATTCCATATCTTCGGTTGTGAAAATTTGTCTGTTTAAATTTTTTTTTATATTGACAGGATCATTTATCTTTGTAGAAGTCAACAGTTGAGATGTAGTCAATATACATTGCTTGACGTCAAAGGTAAATTCACGAGCAAAATGCATCTAAAGAAACCTAGAGGTGGGTATGTAGGGTTGACAAAACACTGAAGTTCAACTGCTCATAAACAAATATAATCCACAATAGGCCTGTGTTCTCATTAAGTAGAGAACTGAATTCTTGTTAAAGGTGAATGACAGACCAGGTGTGTTAGACCGACAAACGAACAAAATATATTGAAGGTGAATCTGTGATTCAAACAACGCTTCTCTGGTACTCAGTGAACTCAGCTACTGGTGCCTTACACCTACAACAATATTCACTTCTTGGATTAGGGTTTGGCGGACATTATTTGGGAAAACGCCTTGGTGCCAGTTCAATAGCTAATATTGTATAATCAGTGGTGAGGAAGGTATAAAGTTCAGTTGAAGCATACCTTTTATAACTGGTTCATGTTGATACAATCAGAGTATTGACATTTTCAGTTTTTTGTTTTATTAATTCGTTACTTGTGTATCCATGCATGATATTACGTTTTTTCGGGCAGATTCAATACTAGTGCGCTATGCATCAAATGCGTGTTCAACATTGAAGTACCTTGTGAATTAGACTGAGATTTCCATTAAACGTACACTGCAGCTATTGGATAGCTTTAGGCGATCACCACAAGCTGAAAAGTGAAAAACATGTGTCGTTACATCAAGGTAGACAGTTTGTGTAAAATCTGGTTATGGAACATATTTTCATATCATATGATGATTGTGTATCCTTTTAAGCTTCTATGATGATGTGGGAACACAAACACCATCTTAAACAAAGGTGAACGACGTTCAAAATTAGTCATACGACGACAACACAACGATAGTGCAGCAAAACAAATCTGTTCTTACCTTATACACGCCATCAGACAGAGATATTTGGATCTCAGACTCTTTTCCGACAGTTAATGGCAGTGGCCGGAACAGCACAACACCCCAACGATGACGAAACTTGGTATTGATTGCTGTTACATTTTTCAAAAACACATACTTAAATCTGAAATCTGAATGAAATGTCACGTCCTCACCAGCCCACAGATCCACCGAACACCTGTAACAAAACAAAATCGAGATATAAATGAAAGTAAGGATCAAACATGTTTGGTCATCCAGAACAGGAATCTTTTGTCTGTGAAGACTGTAGATTTGGAACCTTTGCCCTTTATTCTTTGTATCATGTTCCACACCTGTGATATCGGTGTGCGGGAATTTATCCTGGAAACGTAATTTTGCCAAGAACATCATGTTTTATGTGATCAGTACACAGAGTATTATATAATGACCAGTCAGCCTTGGCGAAGTTCCTTCTTGACGAAGGTGGATCATTACCAGGGTTTATTGTTTTGAGAATGGTGGGGAAGTGATCACTCCCACACAGGTCATCATGGACCATCCATTGAAATTCATTATATAAGGATGAATCGGTGAGTGATAGATCCAGATGAAAATATACTGAGTCAAAAAAGAAACTTCACAAAATGTAATTTGAAAAATAATGAATAATTTTTCTCTGATGATACATCTATCTATCCGAAATGGATCCCTATCTTTCGACTCTAGAAAAACGTTAGCAAAACCCACTCAAACCACATCCATTCGTCGTGCAAATGACGTTAGTGCCAAATCAGGTTTTGCACGTGCAGTGGATCACGTGATCTTCGCATCGAAGTTTTCTTCATATGCACGTGTTTGCATTGGCCTCAAGAATTGAAAAAACACTTTTAAACCACAGTTCTAAGGGTACTTGAAATGCCACGATTGTCAAATGTGCAACGTGAACGTGCCGTTGGCATGTTGCAAGCGGGAAGATCAGTTATTGACGTCGCAAGAGCAATGGGATTCAGCCGTCGAACTGTGTATGACTTGCGAGGTCGTCTACAACAAACTGGCACCACTTCTGATCGCCCAAGGTCGGGTCGTCCACGTGTGACGTCACGAGCAGAAGACCGTCAAATCGTCCTACGTCACCTACGTGACAGATTTCTGCCGGCTACACGAACCAGGGCTGAGATATTTAGAGGTCGACTGTCCTCACAGACCATTCGAAATCGGTTGCGGGCTGCCAATCTCCATTCTCGACGTCCATATCGTGGGCCAGTATTGACGCCGTTTCATCAACGTCAACGTCTGCTGTGGGCCCAACGTCACCTCCGATGGACCCACAGAGACTGGAATCGAGTCGACTTTAGCGATGACTCCAGGTTTACCCTCAGATTCGCGGACGGCAGGCATAGAGTCTGGAGACGACGTCGTGAACGGTATGCCCAATGTTGTGTACAAGAAGTCGACAGATTCGGGGGCTTAAGGTGCATGGTGTGGGGTGCTTTCTGTGGGAACAACCGTTCCCGACTTCTGGTCATCCGTGGAAACCTCACGGCTGCTGCTTACCGCGACCAGGCGCTCACCCCTGAACTCGTTCCTTTCATGGCGGCTCATGGCCCAGGTCTACAGTTCCAGCATGATAATGCTCGGCCGCATACCGCGATGTTGACACGAAATTTCCTTCAAAACGCTGGAATCAACGTCATGGACTGGCCATCGAGGTCCCCTCACCTTAATCCAATAGAGCACGTTTGGGATATACTTGGGAGAAGGCTTCCTGGTCTTAGGAACCAACCTCAGAATTTGCAGGAACTTGGCGCTGCCTTGCAAGAGCAATGGCGCAGAATCCCCAACCACGTGTTCACAAGCATCAGGCAGTCGATGAGGAGACGGTGTTTGGCAGTGGTGAATGCGATGGGCGGCTATTTACGATATTGAACTGAGAAATTTCGCATTTTTATTCTTGTGACTTGACATTCTGTATACCCATGTTTTGGAACGGCGGTGTAGCCTAATGGAACTGATCATGGCACTGTCAGTGTATCGAGTACATCACACAGATCTCAGGAATGAAATAATAACAGTTTAACCATCTTACCATCTCTTGTTCTTTTATAGTGCTCTGAAGAAAGAATGTGAAGTTTCTTTTTTGACTCAGTATATGTTCCCGTAGCTGGATGTAGATATGTGGCTGAAACGTAATTGAAAATACATAAATTATTATCGGAAAAGCATTAATATTCCTGAAGGAATTACTTTTAGTATTAGTGTGGGCGGGTTGTGTCCATTGAGGTCACCCATGAAAACACATGGTTTTGGAAGCTGATCATATATATTTTGAACGTCTGACTGTCGAATATCAGAAGAGGGGGCAATGTGCAGAGTCAGACGAACGACAACAGTTTGAAGATTCGTATTTAGAGTAACAGGGATATGTATGGCGCTCTGATGAATCAAAATAGAAGCACCTCCATTTGCTCGATCTCCTGGAGGTGAGAAAGAATGATAATCGTTGTACTGTCTCAAATTAAAAGTATCTGTAGTTTTAGGGAGGCGTAACGCTGATTGCTGAAAGTCCTGTATCAGCACTTGTACCTCACTAAAATTATTTTTCAGTCCTCTACAATTCCACTGTAGTAAATGTGACAACTGAGTCATGGTTTTTCAGTTGGAGATCTTTCACGTGCATGTGAGGAGGAACTATTCCTCCGCCTGTCCTGTGAGGACAAAGTAACGTGGGAAGGAACATGTGGAGGTGAAAGGATGGTAGTTGTTTCTTTTCTATTCGGGGCGGTGGGGTAGCCTAATGGTTAAAGCGTTGGCTCGTCACGCCGAAGACCCGGGTTCGATTCCCCACATGGGCACAATGTGTGAAGCCCATTTCTGGTGTCCCCCGCCGTGATGTTGCTGGAATATTGCTAAAAGCGGCGTAAAACCAAACTCAGTCAGTCAGTCAGTCTTTTCTATTCAGTTGTTTTCCTTTCTTTTTGTTGAGTGAATATTGGCTGGCTGCTTAACAGACGTTTGTGAGTGTATCTCAGACTGTCTCTCTGTCTGAGATACAGACGCTTAGTGAGTGACTTGCGATTTTGGTGGAGCAGCTGAAGCAACAGGTTTTTCAGACTTGACCCATGTCAAGTCAGTTTTACACGATACAAAGGATGTTGTCATAGATGGAGATACTGTTGCGGAATAAGTTATCATAGATGGAGTTGTTGACTGTTTTGTAAATAGCGTCTTTGTCTCCAGGTAAGATATGTTATTATGGCATTTCAATTGCATGATGCTAGATTCGTTTTGCCATACGGGGCAAGAGTTTTATGATGCAGCATGCGTGCCATCGCAATTACAGCATCTGAGGTATTTCTTACAGACAGAGCTCTCGTGGATGTCATCACAACAGAGTTTCGACATGAGTTGGAACCATGGCCCATGAGTCACAGCCTTCTGGCATAGGACTCAATGCAATTTCATAGATACATAATATATATAATTTGAACTTGAACAGCAAAGACAAAATAATATGCTGAATATGTGCAAAAATATTCTCCATGCATGTGGCTCTTTGAAAGATGGACAACAAAGGTCGGTTAAAAGTAAAATAATCTTGAACGTGGCGTTAAACTGAATTTCCCCTCATTTGATGATTTGAAACGTAGCACAATTATATATTGTTTAAACACAACCGGTTCACTTTACATCGAGAAGTATGACCCGTTTTGTACTTTCAAATTGACATACAGTTTGTATTTGTCACATTGTATATATGTTTAAACGATTCTCAACTAGAGTATTCATCTTCTACCTTTACTAACTTATGAGTTGAGATATTTTTTTATTGAAACTGAACCACAAACAGGACGGGACTTCAGACGGATGGCTGCATTGTAAATTGCTTCTTCCAAACCTACAAGCTTTGGTCTTGAACTTGCTTGTAATAAACTTGTTTGCAAAACCTCAGCGCCAGAGAATATTCAGTCTCTGTTGTCCACCAAAACTGATAAATATGCAAGCCAGCGTTAAAAATTACCTTGTCCATATCCTTTTTTAATGAAATTCAGTCAATCACTTGCAAGACAAAAAATCCAGAACGTGTTTTCAGCTCTTCACAGACAATAGATTCCTGTTCTGGATGACCAAACATGTTTGATCCTTACTTTCATTTATATCTCGATTTTGTTTTGTTACAGGTGTTCGATGGATCTGTGGGCTGGTGAGGACGTGACATTTCATTCAGATTTCAGATTTAAGTATGTGTTTTTGAAAAATGTAACAGCAATCAATACCAAGTTTCGTCATCGTTGGGGTGTTGTGCTGTTCCGGCCACTGCCATTAACTGTCGGAAAAGAGTCTGAGATCCAAATATCTCTGTCTGATGGCGTGTATAAGGTAAGAACAGATTTGTTTTGCTGCACTATCGTTATGTTGTCGTCGTAAGACTAATTTTGAACGTCGTTCACCTTTGTTTAAGATGGTGTTTGTGTTCCCACATCATCATAGAAGCCTAAAAGGATACACAATCATCATATGATATGAAAATATGTTCCATAACCAGATTTTACACAAACTGTCTACCTTGATGTAACGACACATGTTTTTCACTTTTCAGCTTGTGGTGGATGGCATTACCATTATCAGGTTTACTGAAAGAGAAGCGGGAGTACAGCCTGATCGCCTAAAGCTATCCAATAGCTGCAGTGTACGTTTAATGGAAATCTCAGTCTAATTCACAAGGTACTTCAATGTTGAACACGCATTTGATGCATAGCGCACTAGTATTGAATCTGCCCGAAAAAACGTAATATCATGCATGGATACACAAGTAACGAATTAATAAAACAAAAAACTGAAAATGTCAATACTCTGATTGTATCAACATGAACCAGTTATAAAAAGTATGCTTCAACTGAACTTTATACCTTCCTCACCACTGATTATACAATATTAGCTATTGAACTGGCGACAAGGCGTTTTCCCAAATAATGTCCGCCAAACCCTAATCCAAGAAGTGAATATTGTTGTAGGTGTAAGGCACCAGTAGCTGAGTTCACTGAGTACCAGAGAAGCGTTGTTTGAATCACAGATTCACCTTCAATATATTTTGTTCGTTTGTCGGTCTAACACACCTGGTCTGTCATTCACCTTTAACAAGAATTCAGTTCTCTACTTAATGAGAACACAGGCCTATTGTGGATTATATTTGTTTATGAGCAGTTGAACTTCAGTGTTTCATAACTGAATGTGTTTTGTCAACCCTACATACCCACCTCTAGGTTTCTTTAGATGCATTTTGCTCTTGAATTTACCTTTGACGTCAAGCAATATATATTGACTACATCTCAACTGTTGACGTCTACAAAGATAAATGATCCTGTCAATATAATTTTCTTTTTAAACAGACAAATTTTCACAACCGAAGATATGGAATCGTACCAGATCAAAAAGAAATTCTAGAATTTGCTGCCAATACTATTAAGTCTCAAAATGCATTGCTTTTATAACCTGCTCATAGGATAAATGTACAAAATTTTGGTCGTCGTTACATACTTTATTTGCCTAATATATCATCTGCTTTGGATATAGTCCAAATGTTATTATTGAAAATAGTTAACTAAGACTGTAGATCGATATACATGTATGTCCATAGCTGTATAGACCCTGTTGTAAAGCTTCTTTATGTAATACATATTCTTTTTTCTGTACATGAAAGTGTTATAAGCATGCAGTTGTGAACCATTTGTTGATTATATGTGATATGTGATCTGTACTTTGAAAGAAATGTGCAAATAAAAAAAATTAAAAACCCATTATCAACAAGATGCTTAATTGTTCTAAATTATGATATTTATTCCTTGTAGTGGAAAAATGATTTTGTATGGTAGACGTTCCGAGAAACTTACTGAATACCATAACTGCTTATCAGCATGGTGTCACCCGTGTAGCCAAAATTGTTTAGATCTGCATTACTTCGGTCTTTTCTCTTAAATCAAGCTGATATTACGTGATATAACGGAGATGACCTCAGTTACTCTGTTGAAATGCATTTACACCGAAGTAGATAAAAACCCTTTCCACATCAGTAAGGCTAGACAATTAAGTGACAGAACATGTGTTTATTAATCACTATGAAATGGTGAGTGAGTGAGTGACTATCGTTTTACGCTGCTTTTAGCAATATTCCAGCAACATCACAACAGGGGGCACCAGAAATGGGCTTCACACATTGTACCTAGGGGGGGAATGGGACCTGGGCCCTCGGCGTGACGAGCGAACGCTTTAATCACTAGGCTACCCCACTGCCCCCTATGAAATAGTGATGATAGCAGGTGTTCGCTAAAAGGTGAGCGTATCCTTTCCCATCAGTGGCACCCGTCATAAACATCCCAAAGTCTGGTCAACTGTTCACCTGAAATAATTCGGGAACGTGTGGTGCAAGTCAAAATAGGGAATAGCATCGGACATCATTTTTGTCACGGATGCATTAAATGAAGAGAAGGTTTGTTCAGTACCTGCTTATTTAAGTAATGCGAGGAGGCCATCGGTCTGTTACCCATATGTGTTGAAGTCAGATTGAAGAGTGGGTGATACATGCTATGTTAATTCAAATTACTTTACAAGAAATTCGCATGATTAATATACACTCTTCAAAAAAAGAAACACATAGCCATTTTTAGAAGAATGTATTGCGTCAGTCTAAGAGCAATTATTTCATGTATTGAAAGAAAGTGGAAATTCAGACGTCTACAGACAAAGGGTTCGCCAACACAACAGCAGCCTTTATTGTGGTGTGTCTGTTTATTTGAATCCACAAGATGGTGTCAAAGTCAGTACTCTGTATGACCACCACTGGCAGCAATTGCTACTCGGCACCGTCTCGGCACAGACTGGGTAAGTCGACGAAATCGCTCTTGCGGATTTCTTCCCCACTCTTCCTGCCAGGCGATGATCAGTTGTAAAATATGACGACCTGTGTTTTTAATGAAATAAGGGTCAGTCTTGGAGGAACTACGTTTTCTAAAATAGATTCACGTACGTACACCTATGTCAAAGGTGTGGCACATGATCCAAAGAATAAAGGGGAAAGGCTCCAAATCTACTGTTCACCAACTGAAGGACGGTGATAATTTATAACTAATAAAACTGACATTGCCAAGAAACGTGGTGAAACACTCGCCAAGCATTCATCTTCTTCAAATTATGTCCCTGAGTTTCAGAAAATCGTGTCTGACATTGCCAATAAATGTGGTGAAGCACTCGCAAAGCATTCATCTTCTTCAAATTATGTCCCTGAGTTTCAGAAAATCGTGTTTGTATTAGCCTGAAGACACGAGAGATAATATGAAATTATGACGAAGTGTGTATATCTTGACTGGTTATTTATATGTATTGGAGCGGTTAATATGGAATTATCCTCTGCTGTCAGAATGGAGCCACCATCCAGTAATCTTGAAGATGCTGTTCTGGACCCAATGACAGTGGCACTAGCAACTACGAAGATAGATTTGAAAGTATCACAAGTGTTTCTTCATTCATTACATTGTTGTTGGTAAATAAGTTGGTTTGTTTCAGATTTCTTGAGTTTAGTTAAAGTTATGTCGACCTCTGGCCGTACTAACTGCTACGGGGGAGAAGGGATGAGCTGAGTTGGGGCTCTATTTTCGAGATCGCTTTTAGCTGCAGAAACAGCAGATTGTATTCGTATTATACAAGTGATGTTTAGTTATTGTCGAGTTCTTTATAATTAGGAAATAAAGTTCACTCTACCCCAATGTGTTTTGTAATAAAGTATAGTTTTGCCCTGAACTTTTATAAATAAAGCACGAGGACGGTATCAACCCCAATGTGTTTTGTAATAAAGTATAGTTTTGCCCTGAACTATTATAATTAAAGCACGAGGACGGTAGTCCGAGTGCTTTGATGTTATAATAGTTCAGGGCAAAACTATACTTTATTACAAAACACACTGGGGTAGAGCGAACTTTACATCCTGAGTTTAATTATCTTGAAAAGCAATAATTATTGTTTAGATCGTATATTATTAATCCATGAACAGGGCTAACTGACGGCTATTCCATTCATAGAACCCACCCCTACGGTAAAAAATATATTTTATTGGTTAAATTCGATAGATTTATTTTTGAGATTGAATTTTGTTATTGATTTAATAAGGGATTTTATTTTCTTGTTAGATTTTTCCTTTTTCCTAAAAAAATATTAAACACAAACACCGCTGTTCTTTAAAACATTTTACTTTCAAACACTCATGTCGTGCCATCATGCAGTTCATTCTACACTATCCAAAAATAGATAATCACGTGACGTAACATTCCCCGTTGAATTATGGGTAATGTTTGGGTAGGAAGCGTGATGATGCACTCAAAACCAAATCAACTAGATCTAATACTTGCTGCTGTCATAGAAATTGAAGGAAAAAGTACCCCCGCTAATATTCGCCGACTGCAGGAGCTTTACACCATGAAAAGGGGTACTTACTGAACTGGTTGGACTGTATGACACAGCACAAGGCAGAGACATTTTACTCGAACCGACGTCACAAATGCTCCGGGGCTCCGTGACCTGACATGAAACAACGTTGTCTCTCGACAAACATGGCGGAAGAGCATTGATTGCGCTGTTGTTGCCCTGTGTGTCCTTCGTTGCGCTACCGATGGCGTGGTAATATAGCTTTTAAGTGATTGCTCATTCCTGTGGCCTGTGACTGACATGATTCCAAGTGCCCCTACCCCTGCTTCAGACAGCCTAGTCGCCGTGGTTGCACGTACACAGTGGTTAGTGTAAGTTTGCGACAAACTAGCCGCCCTAGATATGGTCGACATCATTTTATTCAGGGTGTTTTCACCCATTGCCGATTGTGCAAACCAGCAGTCGGATTTTGGAATGGCAAGTGGATGCTGAAAAAAGCACTGACGGAATTGTTTCGCTTAGAAAGGTACAATTTCAAACTTAGTACAGGGCAATTTACATTCGTGACCAACTCGTATTATTCCGGGACAAGCCGAATAGCGACTCGTGCCCCTCTGGAAGGATTTCATATTGGCGCATGAACATCAGAACTACTTTAAACAAGAACGATAACTCTATCCCTGTTTGATTCCAATGTTTCTTAATTATCACCGAAGCACATGTACATTGTATTGCTAGGTTGTTGTTTTGGGGGTTTGTTTACTTATTTATTTTAAAGAATTAAACCTCTTTGATACAACTAAAAGAAGGAGAAAAACATATTTGTTAAAGACACATTCTAATGTAATTATTACCAGCTGTTAACCTTATATTTCCAATTAGGGTTTACTAATCACAAATAGGAAATTGTTTTTTTTAATATGACAAAAAAAGTGTAATAGTTTCAGCTACATTAAATCCCAAAGCACATACTCAAGAATGACTTTAATATATTTCTCAAACTGAACATTCGTGTAATCTTGCTGTCAAACCCCTGGTGGAATTTTCAATGAATTCGCTGAAAAAAATATGAATGACCAAAAAGATAGTCAGACTAAAATATCCCCAGAGATGTGAAATAAAAGCCCAATGTTTGAGATTAAAGTTGATTAGTTACACACAAATATAATATTATTGTTTTGAAACTCGTAGCGATTAATAATAACATTTCCTAAAATTGTTGGAAGCGCACGTACACTCTCCATAACAAGCTCGCAAGATCGTCAGAAATACACTCAGTTGGACCCATGAGAGCCGTTATGTCAACAAACGCACGTGCGTGTATTTGAATCTCTCACCGTCAATCGCATGATTCTTATTAAAAACTTCAGAATAGGCAGCAAAATCCTGTTAGCTACGTTCTTTGTACTTTCAATATGGCGATATATATTTTTCATGATTTTTTAAACAATGACTTAATGCCATAAACGATTTAAGTATTCGGGATTATTTTTATCAAAGCACCGCGATCATTTACGCGCGTTCTGATTGATTTGTCGTATTTTCGCACATAACAAGTATCGAGTGGGGGACGAGTCTTCTTGGAGGTTACGGAAAGGGGCGAGTGGTGACGAATGGGCAATTTATACCCCCAGTTTCATACATACGAGGCTTTTTGGATTGTTCCCTACTGTCAACCCCATGATGAGTTTTGTCAGCCTCATTATAGGCCATTTGGAAATACTCTCGCCTAGTGTCATCCTGTAACAGAACAAACGAGTCACCGCGTAGACCCCGAAGACCCTCAATGCCACGCCTCCCAAAATGAAGGGTCACCTCGAACCACACTTTCCTGACAAGTGAGAGAGGGGTCTTATCGGACAAAGTACCGCTGGAGTATAAACGCTCCATATCGCCAGATGAAATAGGATCGTGATGTTTGGTTACATCCTTGCCAGCCCGCTTCATCTCTTTAACCAGACCTACAAACACACGGTTCGACGACATGAACTCTGTCCTACATAATGTTTATTTGCCGATGAAATGGAGGTGATGTCAAATGTCTATTGATTTCCGCACGAATTGACATTAGAGCCGATTTTGAATATTCCTTCCCATTTCTTGTTCGAACTTCTGCGTAAAATCGTCTGAGGGTTAAGTTGAGTTCAACAACGGGTCTCATCTCAAATTCCAAGGGCAAACTGTTGCTCTGAAGCCAATCTCGAAAATATATTGTGTTTGTGTCATTTCTATGATTGGATATTACTGGTTGGGAAGTCAGAATATAAATCTTCGCTACAGGTAAGTTTCCTCTTTAAACTCTAGTGGTCAAAATATAGGTTTCTATTTCTATTTTGTTTCATTAAATTACACAAATTGTTATTTTGATGATATCATTTCAAAATGATTTATGTGTTCAGTTACCGACTGGTTATATAAAGTATAGGCTACTGAAATATTCGCAATTGTCCGTACCTCTAAATATCTTTAACGCCCATTTAGTGCTGTTCTCTGTTGACTTTTCATTCCTATACTTTTAGCCAGTTGTTGTAGCCTGCTCTCGTCTGCACTTGCAAACCTTCTTGTTATATCCTCGGCAGGTATATTCGGCTCCGGTACATCAAATGCAGGTGTCATTTCAGGAACGCTAAGTAACATATCATCGTCACTGTCATCGAAGTCAAGTTCGTGTTTATAAACACTCCTACGACACCCAGTTCTCAGGTTTTCAATAATGAACTTCCTCGCCATATTTCTTCCTGGTAAATGGAACTCAACAACTCGACATAGTTCTCCGTTGAAAGAAACATCATCGCCAAGCGATAGGTGATAGGGATGGGCCATGTTGATTTACAGAACAGATAGATCAAACGTTACCATGGACACACGTGATTACGAGGGGAACAGCGGGATAACGTCGCGCAATTGTTACGCCATCAAAAAACTATACCTTTATTGTCTGATAATGTATTTTTTTTTCGATTGTTCTAACCGCTAGGCATCTGAGAAAGAGCATTAAAACATAGTCATATGCAGGGTTGGTTTTAGTAGAATCATGTTCGCGTTTGTGTTATTGGAATGGCATTCCCGATTTTGTAATCACTCAATGCACATCCGCATGAGCATGCTCAGTATGTACGGGAGATATAAAAATATACTGTAAATGTAATTTAAGACGGCGAAGTTTTAGCGATGGTTCATCAGCCTCTTGATATAAACTATAAATTGATGAGGTTCTGAAGGCTCCAAGGCAAAGCTTCACACCTTGTGATGGATTGAATCTAATAATTTCAAAACACTTTTACATTCCCTCATACGATGGAGCCGTAGTCCATTTGGAGCGGATGAGTGCTCGAAATTGTTGGCGGAGGGTTTTCTGATTCCGTCCCCACTTTGCGTTTGCAAATATAATATACCCAGCACCTTCAAGCATGCGTTTTGTAAATATTTTATATGAAACCGAAAGGTCAAATGGTGATTGAAAATAATACCCAGGAACTTGGCTCCCTTAACAACTTTGATACGTGTGCCATTAAAACTTGGGGCTTTATGTGGTATATATTTTCTCCAAACATGAATACAGTTGGTTTTAGTTTAGGGACTTTGAATTCCTTTTGTCAACACCAATGATTCATTATATTTACACACAACTTCACTTTGAAAGAAACATTATAGTCATCAACAAATACCCGACCCATCAATTGAATTGTTTAACACCTTTGATAAAGTAATAATTTATTATTATTGTTTAGAAAAATTATGAAGAAATGCATTTTTGTAAATTACGAATGTTAGTTATCCACATTGTACAAGGACCGATGGACTACAATGAGTGAGTATGGTTTAACGCCGCTTTTAGCAATATATTCCAGCAATATCACGGCGGGGGACACCAGAAATGGGCTTCAGACATTGCACCCACGATGGACTACAAAACCGAACTAATATTTATTGATTGATTGATTGGTTGGTTCTAAAAGGAAACGCATCGGGGATAATGTGAATGATCATTTTGCAAGAAGTAACACATTCCAAACTTAACCAGCTGTCACATGATCAAAGACCAATGTATATTTGTGATTTGAGGTATATTTGTGAATTGAGGTTTGTTTGTGAAGACGCCAGTGTTATGCAATGTACTCATTTCAAAACGCTTCGTTTCTGAACAACTTAACAGTAATTGGGTGCCTTTAACACCACGGCTTGCAAGGGAAACATGTATGCAAGGGAAGAAGAATCCCACTGTTCATCCCATTCATCGTTTCATTTCCTGGATGTACTCGACACCTTTTGTGACCAACATGACAGAATATTGCAAGAAGCAAAGAAGTTCCTCACCATGTCTGGTAGACTCGTTCCTTTAAGGTATTACGGTAAGCTGAAGGTGTATGGTGGTGGCATACTGGAATGAATTATTGTTCTCTGTGCACACTACATTCCGACCTTTACATTGCAACCAGAACACGAAATAACGCCTTGAAAAGCTACAAACATACATGTATTTAAAAACTTAATTATCTTGCAGCGAATTTATAAAATGTTGGCCACATGTCTGGTCATAAAAAAATGGGAAGCTGAACTGAGGTCTTTAAAGTAAAGTATATCTTGGTAAAAAGGTCATGATCGATTGAACTATAAAAGTTGAAATCACTCCTGTCATACTGCGTGCAGAATGTTTTGTCATTTGTGAATCCTTATGCACAGATCTAAATATATAACACAAGAGGTTATTTCACTAGGCTCCTTTATTTCAAGATCCGGTAGGTAAATCAGAGAAACAGGATTGGCAATTTCACGTTAATTGAATGTTTAGCTGAAGCTTTCGTTAAACTGGTTCGTTTAAAATATTTCCTCCCTTCTGAATGATGTATATATCTCCTGTACGTATGAACCAGCATTACTCACAGTACGTCCAGTATAAATCATCACAAAGAGATGGGTTTTGACATTGTCTGTGTAGTGTTTCACTCTAGCTGTATTCCAGCGGCGCAATGCCTGAGATGACAGCTCCTGTTATGTCACGGAATGTGATCTTGATGTGAGAGAAAGTCCAAAGTTAATGCTGGTCTTGAAGAGTTGTTACTTTTGTGACACAGGGTGTTTGTGAGAAGGATAAGTGTTTAGTGCTCTATCGGTAACAGCTGCTACCCACACAAGTTTTATTTAAAACATCAATAATAACAATAATAATGAGTATTTACAAAGCCCTGTATCCATCCACAAGGTACATGCTCAAGGCGCATAAAATGATAGAAAGACACACGTAGTGAACTATTAGTATGGGAGAACAGCAGGAGAAAATGTCTATCAATTAAAGACCATGAATAACAGGGTGAAATAAGGTCTATGAATAATAACCTGAAAAGTTGCGTCTTAAGTTTTGATTTGAATACAGTTAATGATGATGAAAGTTTGATGTCCAGAGGAAGTTTGTTCCATAGTCGAGGAGCTGCTTAGGTAAAGCACTTCTGTCCATAGCTGGTAAGATTATGTCCAGAGGAAGATTTTTCCATAGTCGAGGAGCTCCTTAGGTAAAGGACTTCTGTATATAGCTGGTAAAATTATACTTGGGTGTATTCAGAAGAGTCAGATTTTGAGATCGAAGAGTCTTTATAGGGATGTAGTCTACTAGCATATTAGAAAGATATGGTGGTGCCATATCATTTGGACAATTGTACACCATACACAGAATTTTAAAGTTGATTCTCGCTTCAATGGGAAGCCAGTGCAAATCCTTAAGAACTGGCGTTATGTGCGATGATTTTGGTGACCTCACTATCCTGGCAGCAGTGTTCTGGACTTTCTGGAGCTTGTACACCTGACGTTTACTGATTCCTATCCTGTCAGCTGTTGCTGTAGTCAAGTCTAGAATGAGCAAGCATTTGCACAAGTCTTTTAGCAGCATCTCGTGTTATGAGATGGCGTATTTGACTGATACAGCAGAGATGGTAATTGCAAGTTTTACAAAGTTTATCTATCTGCAGTTCCATAGTAAGCTGAGAATCAAAGATGACGCCAACGTTTCTACATAAACATGTGTCTGGCGTCATCAGTACAACAAAAGGACACAGCAACATCAAATCATAACAAAACCAAACCATGCATCAAATGCATGTTCAGCATTGCTGGTCTGTGTACATTACATTGTGATTTCTATTAACGATATACGGATGTCACCCTCTACTGAAACTCTATCAGGCAGGATTCCCGGTTGTCTCTCAGGAAGCTTCATAACAACATCATCCACCACAAGCTGAAAAGTGATCACAGTTCTATAAAGGCAGACAATTAGAGTTATAAGTCCCTATGGTAACTAGTATGGTGATCTCTCTTCAGTTGTTGGCTATCTACAGCCTGTTTTTATATTGTATTGTCTTCTTTAGTTGAGCTGTTTTAGATTTAATGACTAGTTTTCAATTTATGTCTGTGATAATCTAGTTGTTTTACTGTTCTTCGTCGCCAGGTTTTTTTTATAATTTACTTGCGTTTATTATGAATTTATAACTTTGAAAGTCACGGTATGGCTGAAATATTGCCAATACGACTGTAAATTTTGACTCACTCAATTTGAGCGAACTGGTCTTCATTTTAAGGAACATATTTTATATTTTCAAAAGTTATATTATTCTCCATAGGAGTATGCATTAATGGCACATGGAATCTACAATGCCACTTACTATTGGTCTGACAGTAAAACATCATTATTATAGTGCAATAGAACAAATTTGATTTTACCTTATACATTCCATTATGAAGAGATATTTGGATCTGAGACTCCTTTCCAACATTTCTTTTATAACCCCGACACAGCGCAGCACCCCAACGACCACGAAACCTGGCATTGATTACTATTTTGTCTATAATAAGCCCATCTCTGAACTTTGCATGGAACGTCGCATCTGCATCTGATATAATATTCAGCGAATAGCTGCAACAAAACCAAACACCTGTAATCAATCCAAACGGTGATTAAAAAAAATTGGGAGTTGAAATCACATCCCGGTGTTGTGAGTTGATTTTCCTATTTTCAGCTTCTCATCTTCGTCAAAGCTAGATGGATTGGAAACACCTATGAAAAGATCTGTGAACTATGTTTCAGAGGATCGGTTCAATTTTGTCTGTCTGAGTAACTGATGCTACCGGTAGAGCATGGTGTAACTGAAATGCTGTTTGATGCAGCATAAAACAAATCTCGCTCATTCAAAGCAGTTGATTATAATTCCGCGTTACCTGTTAGTTGTGGTCGGAGTAACCAGGACAAGGACATTGAAGTTGCTTTGTGGCCCACATGGCAGATCATACTGGCCGTTCACCCTCTACAACAAATCCAAATATCGATGTCAATTATTAATGATAAATTCACCATGCTTTGTCGATGCCAACTATTGTAAGATGTATTCAGTATCATACAGATCATGATCTTAACCATGATTCGTTTTCTGTGCGGAATATATATGCTTCATGACATTGATTTACTACAGCTTGACCTGGGCTACTCTACATATGCATGACCCGGGAGGTCAAATGGCACAAACGTCAGGTCAAGTTAACTTCATTAGATAGGGGGAGCAGAGAATTTGATTAATATTGTGTTCGTGCGAAACACGCATACTAACTTTACAACGTAGAGATATTAAACTATCTGTAGCTTCTTTTTATCCCACCGGCATGTAATGCGGTGGGATATAGTCGTCGTCTCGTCCGTCTGTCCGTCCGTCCGTCCGTAATCATTTTGTTTCCGGAGCATAACTCAAAGACCGTTCGATATTTTTTAACCAAAATTGGTAGATATGTCAAACATAACCTAAGGTGGTGCCTTTTGCTATTTACAGATTATTGTCATTTTTATTTTTCTCGGTTTCCATGGAAACGTTTTGGACTTAGTCTTAAAGAAGGGTGGGCTTCGTTTCCGGGAGCATAACTCAAGAACCGTTCTATATTTTTCAACAAAACTTGGTAGATATATCAAACAGATCCTAAAGTGGTGCCTTTTGCTATTTGCAGATTTTGGCATTTTTATTTTTCCCGGTTTCCATGGAAACGATTCAGACTTAGTCCCAAAAGTGAGGGGTGGGCTTCGTTTCCGGAGCACAACTCAAAAACTTCTCAATGTCTTTCAGCAAAACTTGGCAGATATGTGAGGCAGATCCCAAAGTGGTGCCTTTTGCTATTTGCAGATATTTGCGATTTATTATTTTTGTGGTTTCCATGGAAATGATTCAGACTTAGTCTCAAAAGGAAGGGGTGGGTTTCGTTTCCGGAGCATAACTCAAGAACCGTTCAATATTTTTCGACAAAACGTGGTAGATATATCAAACAGAACCTGAAGTGGTGCCTTTTGCTATTTACAGATTTTTAGCATTTTTACTTTTCCCGGTTTCCATGGAAACGATTCGGACTTAGTCCCAAAAGTGAGGGGTGGGCTTCGTTTCCGGAGCATAACTCAAGAACCGTTCAATATTTTTCAACAAAACTTGGTAGATATATCAAACAGATCCTATAGTGGTGCCTTTTGCTATTTACAGATTTTTAGCATTTTTGCCTTTTCTGGTTTCCATGGAAACAATTCGGACTTAGTCCCAAAAGTGAGGGGTGGGCTTCGTTTCCGGAGCACAACTCAAAAACTTCTCTATATCTTTCAGCAAAACTTGGCAGATATGTGAGGCAGATCCCAAAGTGGTGCCTTTTGCTATTTGCAGATATTTGTGATTTATTATTTTCTCAGTTTCCATGGAAATGATTCAGACTTAGTCTCAAAAAGGAAGGGGTGGGTTTCGTTTCCGGAGCACAAGTGGAAAAGTTCTTAATATCTTTCAGCAAAACTTGGCAGATATGTGAGGCAGATGCCAAAGTGGTGCCTTTTGCTATTTGCAGATATTTGTGATTTATTATTTTCTCAGTTTCCATGGAAACAATTTGGACTTAGTCTCAAAAGGGAGGGGTAGGTTTTGTTTCCGGAGCACAACTCGAAAACTTCTCAATGTCTTTCAGCAAAACTTGGCAGATATGTGAGGCAGATCCCAAAGTGGTGCCTTTTGCAATTTGCAGATTTTTGTCATTTATTTTTTTCATGATTTCCATGGAAACGATTTGCACTTAGTCTAAAATCAAGCTGGACTTTAAGTAACTGTCAGATGATTTGTTCTTTCAAAGATGTGGGGGTGTGTCATGTGTGAGGATCGGTGGTTACGATAGCCAGTATTTCAGAAATAGTTTGGGCCTAATGCAGGGAGAGGCATTGTCGTCAATTTTGTTGTCTGTTTATGTAAATATTTTTTAGGAATCTTTCCTAAACGATAAATGTAAACCTTACGAGTTTAAATCTTTAAGTATATTTCTGCTTATGTACGCTGATGATCTTGTCATATTTTTTAAGGGTTGCAAACACAGTTAAATTCGTTGTTGGCTTATTGATGGTTATTATGGTCTTTAGAAGAGGTGGTAAAGTTACTTCTCCTGAACATTGGTGTTATAATGGCAGTGTCCTGGATGTTGTTGATATGTTTACTTACTTAGGAATAGTCTTTAATTACAAGAACAGATTTTCAAAGGCTCAGATGCAGTTGTCTGATCAGGGTAGAAAGGCCCTTTTTATCCACCGCCGCGCTATTAGCTCGAAGCGGGGGATATAGTATTAGGCTCACTCCGTCCGTACGAATTGGAATATCTTAAGAACCGTTTACTAGATTCTTTTCATATTTGGTACCTAGGTTCATCACAGTATGAGAAAGGGCCAAGTCAGCCTTGGCGACCTTGACCTTCATTTCAAGGTCACAATGGGACTTTAACGTTTTACCTGCATGTTAAGCTCTCTCAAGAACCGTTCACTGGATTTTCTTCATATTCAGTACCAAGCTCTATCTAGGGAAGGCACATGGCCCAGTCGATTTTGGTGATCTTCACATAATTGTCAAGGTCAAGGCGTCACTTTGAAGATTTCAGCATGTAAACCTGCATGTTAAGCTATCTCAAGAACCGTGTACTGGACTTTCTTCATATTTGCAACCAAGCTTTATCTAGGGAAGGCACATGGCCCAGTCAATTTGGGTGACCTTCACTTAATTGTCAAGGTCACGGCTACACTTTGGAGATTTCAGCATGTAAACCTGCATGTTATGCTTGTCAGTGAGATACCTCAAGAACCATTTACTGGAGTTTCTTCATATTTAACACCAAGCTGCATCAAGGGAAGGCCCAGGGCCCACTCAATACTGGTGACCTTCACATAATTTTCAGGGTCACGATGACACTTTGAAGATTTCAGCATGTTAACCTGAATTGTCAGCAAGATATTTCAAGAACGCTTCTCTGGATTTTCTTCAAAGACTTTCAAGACTTCCCTTGAATGTTTTTCAAGAAGCAATTTCTTTAGTACTATTTTTGCATATTTCATACACTATGACATTCATGTCAAAGTCAAAGCCAGTCTTTAAATTATGTGTGTGTTTGAACACCTAAAGAGTGGTCATGTTTTTGTTGACATTTAACTTAAACTTTCATTACTATATAAGTTTGATTTGATAATTTGCGGTGGCGGATTATGTCACCTTAGTAACAATGCTTGTTTCCATTTACAATAATATCAGGTCGTTCTCTCTTAATCCGGAATCTGCTATTTTACTTTGATTGTGATGTCGGCAGTATATCATCTTATGCGTCTGAGATATTGGGGTATAATAAGGGATTAAATGTTGAAAGGTTACATTTGAATGTTTGTAAAAGGTTGTTATAGGGGTTAAAAAATCAACATGTCATTCGATGGTTTACGCAGAGTTAGGTCGTTATCCGCTTCTATTTAAGAGACAATAAAATATGATTAAATATTGGTGTAAGCTTCTTGTGTCTGACAGTAGTATTTTATGGGGTTGTTATGAGTATTTGTATGAGGAGGTGGAGACCCGTGGTGTTAAGAATTGGGTGTACCAGGTGAAATGTATCAACAGTTATCAACAGATTATTTATCAGTCATTAAACAAGGGATTAATGATCAGGCTATACACTTTATTTTTATTCAGTTGTCCAACTCGTCGAAATGTGTAATTTATAGAAATGTTATCAATCAATGTTTGCTTCATTATTAATTATGTAAATCGATTCCATATCTCTGTAGGAAGTATTTATTAAATTTCAAACTCAGCTCCCATAACGTAGCGGTAGAAACTGGTAGATACCAAAACATAAATCTTTCTAATCGTAAATGTTTAATGTGTAAAAATGATATTGAACATGAGTTGCATTTTATATTGAAATGTCCATCATATTATAATTATAGAATAATGTATATCAAACCATATTATTACAAATGTCCATCGGCATTTAAGCTTATTCAACTTCTTAGTATTAACAATGTTAGAGTATTATGTAACTTAGGCAAATATTTATGTAAGGCTAGCATATTAAGAAATTAGTTAATTAGAGTGCAGTAATTGTACATCCTCCTTCATATGTCCATTGTCGCCATCTTTTTAAAAAACAAACCTGTATCAATACAGCTATTTCACAATACAGCTATTTCACATACCAATTATCTGTACAAATAAAGGTTATAAAGGAATCGAATCGAATCGACACGGTCACGAAATGCATTAGTATTCACTTGATCAGGTCAAGCTGAACAAGCTGTAAGAATTTGAATGGACTTTAAATTGGTCCTTTATATGTCCATAATGATGGACATGATTTTAAGAAACACTATTTTGGTATTACGGGAATTCTCAGAAGTGACCTACTCAAGAAGTACAACCATGTACAATTGTTGTTGTGAAAGTAGAAGTACAGGTTATAGTGAAAACGACATTAACGCAGTTCTCAGTTCAGTGAGAAGATTGTGAGTAGAATTCGGTTGGTTGGTCACACTCAACAATATTCCAGCTATATGGGTATGAAGAAAGCCTGCAAAACAATTGTTACGGAACACATGAACAGTTACATTGAACGTTGAGATATTTTAAAATGTTGTTCTACCTCGGAAACCAAGTAGTGTTTAGTCTTATGACATGATCTAAGTATCTAACATAATTCACTGAAGAGAGTTCAAGTGGAAAATCCTATTCTATCAACAGAACATCATTTTGTACACTTCTACATGATCTGTTATTTCCATTCAGGTGAAAAACTGAGGTGCGGTTCATCATACGCACTGGGTTCGTCCATCTGAACTTTCTGCAGAGACCAGTGACATTCTCCCACTCTCCAGAGGCTTGGCAGACACTGGTGTTTCTCTGATGACAGACAGTGTAATCTTTTTCACACGCATATCTTGCCACAGCACCCTTGTAGTGTCCGTCATAGGTCATGATGGCCCACTGCACATAAGGAGGATGCCCGCAGCCTTTAAACTCTGTAGAGATAACCACATACACATTCAGATAACAGCCACTGGGTTCCACAACCTTAACCATATCCAAACCCTGACACCAATCGCTCAGTAAAGCCTTCAGGTATTACATTGAAACATGAATAATATGAACATATTGAAATTTTGTTACATATACTATTTGAATATTTAGTAGAAATTTCTATATTTTGTCTCTTAATTTCATATATTTCTCGTATTACCTCGTTATATTATCTCCAGACGAGACAAACTTGACATAACAAGAACCAAATTGAAATAAGAATGAAATAAAATTTTATAACGAAAGTGATGCTTTCAGGCTTTCATACAGTGTTAACAAACTATTTACAAACTACAGTAATACGGGAAAACAGCAAATGTTATATTGTGGAAAACAATCAAGTTATCGTGAGTAAGTGAGTTTGGCTTCACCACATACCCGGAACACATATTGCACGACCATGTCGATCTACCTGACAGCTGGTGGCCACTGGACAAGACATCACAACGCAGGGACCAGAGAGAGTCTAGAGGTATACATAGAAATGGATTTCTGAAAGTTTTAGTGAAATATTACTCAAAGGATATATGCTGAATAAAAACATAATACACTTAATATACTCATGGAAAACAAATAAGGGAACACCTGAAAGTACAAGTGTTCTTTTATTCTTTTCCAGGTTTCTTCACAAACTTTGTATTGCACTGTGGGTGAAATTCTGGGAAAAAATAAAGGAACACTTGTACTTTCATGTGTTCGCTTATTGGTTTCCATGAGTATATTTAAAAAACTTAATATATGTAAAATGTCCAAACAAAGTACACGTTTAAACATACAAAAGTGTGATCTTGTAATCTGAAAAGCAACAGACCCCTGCTTTATCACACAACTATGCACGTATTTGATGCGCACGTATAAAGCGACAAAACAAACCTTGTGCAACTTAAAGCAAAGTCGATTGCACAAATCCGTTTATATAAACATGTGTATCAGATGTTTATGCGACCATGTGTTTGCTTAGCGATACGTTTAGCGTATCCTGCTCCATCTAAGGCACAAGTAAGAATTAATGTAGTGGCTAGTCAATTGTTTACAAGAAAAAACCCACGGGATCCTTTAGTCAAAATATTGAGCTTCATTGGGCATAATATTGTCACCTCACCTCACGTCAACCATAAAATGTTCGAAAGCTTTACTGAGGCCTTAAAAGTTGTAACCTCGATGGAACAGTTAATTTTGTCATACTGAATATTTATACATTACTCTAAATATGAAGCATTTAAAGTGAAATAAATGGAAGGAAATATGCATAGTTATTGAACGACATTATATCATTGATATACCTGAAGCTTTAGTTAAAGTTCTTCGCTAAATTTTCATGTCGCCATCCTGAAAAGCAATTGTTACTCATATACAGGAGTGAGTGAGTGAGTTCATATTTATCGTCACCTCGCCAATATTTAAGCCATATCGTGACGAGAACAAGTAAAAATCAGTAAAGATCAATAACATTAGAAGCTATGAAACTGTTTACGATAAACAGTAAAACTACCAGTTTATCACAGATGGAGATATAAAACTAGCAGGTAACTAAAACTTATACTATACTGAGTCAAAAAAAGAAACTTCTCATTCTTTTTTCAGGGCACTATAAAAGAACGAGATGGTTAAATTGTTAATATTTCATTGCTGAGATCTGTGTGATGTACTAGATACACTGACAGTGCCATAATCAGTTCCATTAGGCTACACTGCCGTTCCAAAACATGGGGTATACAGAATGTCAAGTCACAAGAATAAAAATGCGAAAATTCTCAGTTCAGTATCGTGTATGGCCGCCCCGCGCATTCACCACTGCCAAACACCGTCTCCTCATCGACTGCCTGATGCTTGTGAACACGTGGTTGGAGATTCTGCGCCATTGCTCTTGCAAGGCAGTGCCAAGTTCCTGCAAATTCTGAGGTCGGTTCCTAAGACCACGAAGCCTTCTCCCAAGTGCATCCCAAACGTGCTGTATTGGATTAAGGTCAGGGGACCTCGATGGCCAGTCCATGACGTTGATTCCGGCGTTTTGAAAGAAATTTCGTGTCAACATCGCGGTATGCGGCCGAGCATTATCATGCTGGAACTGTAGACCTGAGAATGGAGATTTCGAATGGTCTGTGAGGACAGTCGACCTCTAAACATCTCAGCCCTGGTTCGTGTAGCCGGCAGAAATCTGTCACGTAGATGACGTAGGACGATTTGACGGTCTTCTGCTCGTGACGTCACACGTGGACGACCCGACCTTGGGCGATCAGAAGTGGTGCCAGTTTGTTGTAGACGACCTCGCAAGTCATACACACTACGGCGGCTGCATCCCATTGCTCTTGCGACGTCAATAACTGATCTTCCCGCTTGCAACATGCCAACGGCACGTTCACGTTGCACATTTGACAATCGTGGCATTTCAAGTACCGTTAGAACTGTGGTTTAAAAGTGTTTTTTCAATTCTTGAGGCCAATGCAAACACGTGCATATGAAGAAAACTTCGATGCGAAGATCACGTGATCGACTGCACGTGCAAAACCTGATTTGGCACTAACGTCATTTGCACGACGAATGGATGGGTTTGGGTGGGTTTTGCTGACGTTTTTCAAGATAGGGATCCCATTTCGGATACACAGATGTATCATCAGAGAATAATTATTCATTATTTTTCAAATTAACATTTTGTGAAATTTCTTTTTTGACTCAGTATATAAAGACATGTGATGTTTTGTAGATAACATAAAATCATCAGTATGTCATAGTTCATATGTAAACATGCTGATTATCAGCAAAAAGGTGAACATGTGGGAACATTTGATTGGCATATTCAGGAGACAGATGCATGGACAAAGTTTGCATAAGGCAGTAGTTTCCCTGTATCCTTTGATTCATATATACAGATATACAGGCATGTGATGTTTTGATCATAGCATCAAATTATCAGTATGCCATGCTTCATATGTAAACATGTTGGTTATCAGCAGAAAGGTGGATATACAAACATTTGGACAGTGCAGTAGCATAAGTGTAGCATTTGTAGTGGAACAATAGTTTTACATAGATTCAAAACATGTGAGAGCATTTGATTGATATACACAATACATAAATGCATGTACAAAGTTTACATAGGGTAGCAGTTTCTCTGAATGCCAACTCATATATCTTTCTTCTGGATATAGGTAAATGCATGATGCATTCCTTTTTCGGCATAGGCATATGATATTATTTAGTCCAGGAGGAGAATCTCAAAAGGGGCCTAGAAATAGGATTTCGTAGCCTCCCCAGTACTGATTTTGTTTGACACTATTTTCAGTTAGTATGATGTCTTGGGCTCATGAAAAGGCCTGTAATACTCTCAGATTGTGGTATCAGGGTTTTTTTACAGGCCATTATATGTGGTGGGGGTCTGCGAGCATTTTCGTCACATTTGGTTTGCTGTCCGACAACACCTCAAAGTTAATCATTAATAGTTTTACTACTATCAATCTGATCACTTTCATTTTGACTTCTGTTTACTGCTCAAGGATGTTCTATCAGATAACTCTTAATCACTTTTGATACATCCATAAGCTTGCAATTAACCCCCCTTTTCACTTTCTTTCATTTCATATGTTACTTCATGTCAGAATCGGACCTGTGAAGATCCGGGTTAGAATTGATCTTCAATAACCCATGCTTGTCGTAAGAGGCGACTAACGGGATCTGGTTGTCAGGCTCGCTGACTGGGTTGACACATGTCATCGTATCCCAATTGCGCAGATTGATGTTCATGCTGTTGATCCCTGGGTTGTCTGGTCCAGACTCGATTATTTACAGACTGTCGCCATATAGCTGGAATATTACTGAGTGCGTGAAACTAAACTCACTCACTCACTCATGTCAGAATCGGAGTCATCTACTGGCAACAAGTCAAAGGTGTTCGGGCAACAATCATCTGCCATACAAAAAGACATGCCTCTGTGCACACTATATCATTCTTTCTGCTGGCATGCTGACTTTTTGCATTTACACGATGTCAGTTCAACCAATCCATGGGGAGCAGGATCTCTCGACATCAGAATAGGGATAAGCTGACCATCACAAATGCTCCAACCATGGTCAACTGGTGAAGGAATGTTCATGATTGGTTGCAGAGACTGTTTCCAAACATGGACTTGGTAGTTTACTCGTTCAATGTGATGTTTTAGACTGTTGGATGTTGGTGGGAGGTTTTCATTCAATATCTTGTGTCATCTACAGACATCACTGGATTATTTGGTACATACATAGAACTCACAAACTGGCCACAAGATGTAATGAGTGTTTCTTGAACATCCAAATTGTCACCCAATTGTTTCAATGTTTGTTGGTGATTTTCAGAGGACTTCTGTAAGTCAATTCCCAGTGTCGAATGTTCTACACGTTCTAAAATGGGACCCTCACACATTTCCATGAAAAGTTTGAGAATCGCTAAAGTACCCCTGTCTCAAAGAATAAGCTGTAAAACATTAAATTACCATGCTATGACCATACAAAATGACTTGTTTTGTGCCCAAGCCATCACTCTAGGAGAAACAAGTTTCAAAACACATCAAAAGTATCAACTTTGGATGTAAATGGAAACATTCAGTGTTCATTGTTATGTAAATTTAAGTGGCGGCCATTTTGATTTTTTTTTTCAAACAAAATTATGTCAAATAATTTCTACATCCTTTAGCAGTACACAGAAGTCAAAATGAAAGTGATCAGATTGATAGTAGTAAAACTATTAATGATTAACTTTAAGGTGTTGTCGGGCAGAAAACCAAATGTGACGAAAATGCTCGCAGACCCCCACCACTTATAATGGCCTGTAAACAAAACCTGATACCACAATCTGAGAGTATTACAGGCCTTTTCATGAGCCCAAGACATCATACTAACTGAAAATAGTGTCAAACAAAATCAGTACTGGGGAGGCTACGATTTGAAATTTTTTAGCTGCCTCCTCCTGGACTAATTCATTATACTGCTGATTGCTGTATATCATAAATGTGATTGTTATCCTTGTAAGATTTTATTTTTAAAAAAACATACCTTTGTTCAAGATAGGGATAATTGTCTATAATATTATTTTTTCGATATAGACACATGATATTATTCATCACACTGGTTATTCATGCATATCATAAGTAAGATGATTATTCATGGCATATTTTGTTGACCTATGAGACAATTATACCGTTTATTCTGGATCTTTTTGTCATTCTAGGTATATACTATTATTCAGACTGCTCATAGGGCATGTTTATCACTAATATGATGATTATTCATGATAATATTTGTACTTTGTGGTACAATTATGATTTTCTTATAAATAATGGCAACTTCAATAATAGCTTTATGTTTTGAGATACTTGATTTGAGTCACATACTCATATTTGCTCAATATTGCATAAGGTCCTCGGGTATTTCAACAGGCACCTTTTTCCAGGCTGTTGGGGGTTCGTCGGGAAGTTTTTTCTCTAGAACAAGGTCAATTCCCTTAGTTCATATCCGTGTATACATATTGTCTTGTGTTCTTAGTTCATATGCCTTTTTGTTGAGAAAGGATCTTATCCTCTTCATGCTGTTAGGTAGGTCTGTTTGTATGTTCATTTGTGATCCATAGAGGGCTGATCTGGCTCTAAAAACAGCATTACGGTCGGGCATCGATACAAATGATGCTATGATAGTAGGGGGCCTTGGAGGGGTATTGTTTTGTACATTATACCTTGGCCTTGGTAGTCTGTGGACAGATTTGAAGTAGATTTGGTCAACTTTCTCAGAATCAAGATTCAGATTTCTACACAAAATATTTCTCAATACAGATTCTGTCTCTTCGTTCCTCTCTTCTGGGAATCCTTTGAATAAGAGGTTCGGCTTTCTGTCATGAAGTTCTTTCATAATTGCCTCCTGTTTGAGGAGTTTGTATTTTAAGTCCACATCTGCCCGCCAGGTGTTCACCGACGTTTCTAATGACTCGATTTCTTCCGAGTGTGACTCTAATGACAATTCGGCATTTTCGATCCGTGATTTGGTCGCAGCTACGTCGGCTTCAAGCTTTGCTATAGCCTCTTTCAAATTTACATCGACATTGTCTATTTTTGCATCTACTTTATCTATCTTTTTAGAAAGGTTTCTTTCAGACGTCAAAATCAGTTCTTTAATATCCTGTAAGCTGATGGTATCAGGGAGGGGGGCGTTAGTTGAGGAGCGAGTGCTCACGGATGAGACCTGTTGTGACCTGGTCGCCATATTGCTCGTGCTGAGTGATATGTTGCCTCACCGTGTTCAAGTATTGTGTCTATCTGGAGCTAATAATCGATTCGAACTTCAAAATCACCTATGTAGTGTATGGTTGGACTAGATATGGAATGAACTCACTCTTTAGGCCTCATGGATCCGTTTGAAATACAGGATAATCACATTGTTTCCGGAGCTGCAGATACTCGCTCGCTCACTCCATAGCGACCTTCACCTTCACATAGCCGATATGTACATGAACAAAAATACTACGTTTAAAAGTTCATATTCAGGAAGGAGAGCGCAATTGGTGTACAAGGGGGTGCATCCACATTGGTTTTAAAGTTATAGTTTTATGGATGTAATTTCGAAGTCAATGGCAGCTCGTCCCCAATTTAGCAAGAAAACCCAATCTGGATTATCCTCGGTAACAGACTAGATTTTGGTAAAAGGGAAAAATAGCTATAAAAATACACGAATCTAGCACTGCACCACCAGGTGTTTGAGAAAAGGATGAGGGTGTCCTGCCGCCATTATCTTTAAAAAGTAAGTATTGACACAGCAGTCCTGCCTTGGGGCTGATATCTAATCAAATAGTGAAGTGATTGATAGAACAGAAAATCCAGTTGTGAATTTCAAATTGTGACTGTTGCGTCGGGAGGTTCTGTTTTTCTCGCAAGCAAAGTAAGACGTCTATGTTAGTTGAGAACACAGTGGGGGCTAGTGTTGTTGTCAAACATTCGTTTGTAGTTGACTCTGTAGTTGAGTAACTCTGTGG
This sequence comes from Haliotis rubra, assembly GCF_003918875.1. Lineage (NCBI taxonomy): Eukaryota > Metazoa > Mollusca > Gastropoda > Lepetellida > Haliotidae > Haliotis > Haliotis rubra. The sequence goes on along the minus strand of NW_025766054.1, from coordinate 4,388 downwards.
AGAGTAAGTTATGCTCATGTAACAAGAAAGCGGAATTCATCTCTTTTACGACTGTCCAAAGTCTAGAAACATATGGAATCAATTTTCCAATTGGACAAGAACAAAAACAGATATCACATTGAATACTGATAAGATGAAAATCATATTTGGATTTTTTGAAAAATGGAACGATGTCCTTAATCTCCTGATAACAGTTGTCAAGTGTACTCTTTTTAAAATACGAGTATATATTTGTAAAAATTAAAAAATAAAAGTAAAATTTACAATATCGAGAAAACACATGCCATCTCTTCTTGTAATTTTACCAAACTTGTTGGACTCTGGTCTGATTGCCATCAACTGTTCGATTGATATGAACGTACAATCGACCCTTTTCCCTACAATGTCATTTGTTATAATATGCTTGTCAGTGTGCGATACCGCCAAACTCTGTATACAAACGCATGGTAATTGTGACAATTATGTATGTATGGACCACTGATCACTGATGATACAAAGCATTTGGCAAGTAAAGTGAAAAATGACATACCTTGGTCCATTGCTGGATATCACTGAAGTCGAAACCAGATCGTGGGGAAATGCTTACTTGAGCACTGGTGTTACTGTTTAGAAAACATGTCCGTGTCTTGTGTTCAAAAGCAAAGGAGAGACATACAGACGACGTAAGGCATTCAGACGCACAGTCATATAGAGACGGACTCCCGAGCTTCCTGAACACCTGGTGTTCCATGTACTTGTCGTGTTGTATTGGATCATCAAAGCAGTTCTGACACATTACAAAACCACTTATTACACAAAGAAGAAACAAACGTTCAGTAGAGTGATGTTCCAAAGCCATTCTTCAGCTGGACGGCTCGCCTAATACGTATGTGCTTGTGTCTCCCTCTTTCTCTGTGTTTGCTGGAGATCCTAATCTAGCTCACTAACAGATTTCAAATGAAAACGTCTTAAGTTTCACTTCTAACAGTATTGATCCAGTGAATGAGGCACCAGCATCAAGTATCATAAACCAGACGACAAACATGAATAAATGAATACACCACTAATTTCAAATGCCAACGAGCATGATCTACTTTCCACTTATTGCAGTTAATATTTAACCACTCAGTAATATTCTGTAAAAGGAGAAGCCAATAATGGACACTTTTCACAATCCATCCATCAATAAAGTACCGTGATTGATTTATTTCAGTAAGAAGTGTCAAGTCTTATTGAATGTAAACGTTTCAGAAGACTTCATTGCATTTATCAATCAAATTGTCTTTGTGTTTATTTTGGAACAGAGTTATCAAGTGAGTGAGTGTGTGGGTAGGGTTTTAAGACACTTTTAGCAATATTCCGGCAATATCACGGTGGGGGACACCAGAAATTGGCTTGACACATTATACCCATCTGGAGAAGTCATCCGGTTCTTCCGGAAGTAAAATCCGAAACAAAACAGGCTGTGCTCAAACAGATGATCAGTTTTGACACTTTTCAAATAATGAAATGAGGTGAGGGCAAATGGGGTTGAATTGATGAGTACATTTCAATTGCAAATTTGTGATAATATCTTTCTTTCCAGTGTTCACCACTGTCACCAGTGTTTTGTAATTTGTATGTATATGTCCCGTTAAGTCAAATGGAATGCGTGTCCGTTCCAAAAGTGTCTTCGATACTGATTTGCGTTCATGGAAGAGTTAACGTCATATGCGTGCAGTTGTAACGAGTACAAAATAAACAAATTGTAAAATGTTCTAGAAACGCAATCTATTTTAATATGTCATGTTTTATTTACCTGTTTGAAATCAATTCGTAACACCTTAAACAATAATACAATTGTCAGTGAAAAGTCCTTGATGTATTTATAGTCAATCATGGGTCGAAAGTAGTTCTTATGCAAAGTAGCCAAATCTTAATGACGTCAGGTCTGCTGTCTTGTCCTTGGCTTTCATTGGCTGGAGATGTGCAACGTTTTGATAGGATGTTGAATTTAGATGCATTTTGGAAAGTGTAAAGTTTGTTCACTTGTTGTTTTTCTCCCAACCTGGCAAGGTGGTTAGAAGGTCATGGAAGGAGGGTTGTGAATTGGCGAATTACAGGTTAGTTACACTTGGTTTTATATAAAAGGAATAAACTACAAAAATATGTTGTTTAATTGTTGAAAGTTTACTTCAGCGGAATTTATGTATTTGGTGGAGGTACACTTTGACTTATGGTTAGAACTTGTTGGTGTCAATAATTTCACTTACAATTGATTCAGATTTATGTTTGAGTCCAAACAGATTGTATGTGTACTTTACTGATGTGAATTGGCATTCCCATGCTAATTAAAGCATACATATTTTAGGTCCTTGGTTGGTGTTTTGTTGGTGATTTGCTGGTGCACGCTGGTGGCTCACAACATGTAGCCAGTTTGAAACAAGTTGTCCCATAGATGGTGAGACACGCTGATATTTCATTGTTGTTTTGAAGATGCCATATGTGTTCCATAATTGCACCCGTAAGGATCTCAATATGTAACCAAACCATTAATTTTGTGATGTCCATTTGTTTTGAGTTCTTTTTATATGTTCAGTGGTAGTACTGCAATTGTTAATTATCGAAACAATGTGCAATGAAATGAATGTGATGAAATAGATATTTTGATGGAGAATTATATGTTAATATACATTATTCAGATTCGTATACACTTAGAGGAAAACAAACGTCAGTAAACTACAGTTGTGTTGATGTGAACACAGAGCCATCCCCGTTACACAAAACGTACACATGAATTCACATCACAAATATAAATGAAATCAGTACCTACAAATAAATACCCGAACAGTAAGAACTTTACAGACTGCATATTCAACCATTAACTCAAATACCGGAAGAGAACAGAGGAAATCAGTTAAACTGTTCAACACAATAAGACAACACCTCAGCATCGCCCATTTTGTTATCAGATAATCAGGAAACAAGACTTCAGTGGGCGTGGCCTAATATATTTTCGGTTTCTGAGAACAGAAATAAAACTTAGGTGACATAATATCGCAAATTATCAAATCAAACTTAAAAAGTTTGACTGCAGCTTCAAGGAAGGACATTCCTTGGAAGATGAGGGATGGCAACCAGAGCAGTTGACGCAGACAGGAGTTTTATCACAAACATTGCTGTCCTCGCATGTTCCAGCACATCGTTGGCATACAGCTGGATTGTGGCAGGATTTGGACTCATGGCCATACTTCTGGCAGGTATAACACCTTAAGGGATTGGTGATATAAGTATCCACCCTTAGGTTACAATATTGTGGGTGAACTGGCAGACAAAAGTGAAGAGATAGGTGTTCGTTTTGAAGGTTTCATTATTCCTTTTAGCCGTGAATCGTTTCACTTGAGTTACTCCTTGAGAGTGCAACTCAGTCACGATATCAATTTCGTCCATGTCTGAAAGGCAACGTCCAATGTCACGGAAGATGCCTTTGCTGCTATTCAATGTCCTGTGAGGGGACACCTCCACAGGAACATTAGCTAGTGATTTGGTTTTTAACAGAATGTTTGATTGGATTTGTTTCCTGCATTCAGCTAGCAAGGAACCAGATCGTAACTTTTTATTTCCTTCACCTCTCCGGCTAAACCTTCGATGCCCTTTGCAACGGCAAAGGGATTCAACTATAGAACCACCATCAGGGGCACACATACGGATAACGCGAGGCCAATTTTCAGTGTTGGTGATAGTTGTTTGAGCTTCATCCTCTGAAGACAACGAATCGTCAGATTCGTGTGAGCGATTTTAGTGGGGAGCCATGGTTGAAATATATGGGTTCACCCTCCTAGCTCCCACCCACCATGGAGTGTCAACAAGGACGGTGTCTTATGTCTGTGGGTCTCCAACAGACGACACCAGGGATACCAGGAGGGTTTACTCAAGTAGGAAAATCTTGAAAAGATGTGTCCTACCGGATTGGCCCATGAGCCACCGCCTTCTGGCATAGGACTCTAGGCAGTTTAACAAATGAGTAATTTTGTGTTGTCAACAATCATTAATAACCAAGACCAATATCGATACATATCAGAAATATCAAATTTGTGCAAAATACTTACCATGCACAGGGGCGAAGTGGTGTGTTGGGCAAAGGAACGCTGTTCCTGGAACCAGTGCCCTCAACCACCAGACTCCCTTCCTCCACCGACACAGGGGCGCAACCGACGGCAAACGGGTTGGTGGACCAAATATACCCCGGGGTCCACAACGAGGGGTTGAAAAGCGCTTAGCGTTACCCAGCACCCACCACGAGGAGGTGGCTCTTCACGGGTGCCAGTTTCAAAACAATAATATTATATCTGTTTGTAACTTATCAACTTTAATCTTCAACACTGGGCTTATATTTCACATCTCTGGGGATGGTTCAGTCTGACTTTTTC
>NW_025766053.1:0-71724 GCF_003918875.1 Haliotis rubra | reverse complement strand
CGGTATAATTATCATCAATCATGACGATATCGAAACCATCAGAACGACCGTTCATCGTATCGTCAGAATCATTCGCATATCATCAATCGCATTACCGCGAACGAATTTGCACCACATCGACCAATGAAAACCACCGATAATCACCACCATCATCGTATATCAGAAATGCTATCCAACACCGTTCATCATCATCGTATTAACGTCAACCATCGTCAATCAACCGCCATCAGAAGTCATCTGTAGCGTCTTCCATCGGGTCAATGCACCATCGGTCGTATTGCGTATTGTACGAAACCATTTATAAAACATCATAACAACCGTTCGACGAGTTTTGTTCATCGATTCCAGAATCATCGTAGGTTGACCACGATTTTATCATACGCCCAAACAACGATCAATCGTCGTTCCGCATCATCACGGGTCAATCGTCATCGTCATTGTAATGTTCACCGTAAAGCACCACGATCGAATCATCGATTTATTTATGTCGAAATCAGTTCATCATCGATTTTACGTCGAAATTCATCGTATCGTTCAATATCGATGTCAAACTGTTCACATCGAATCCGGCAGCACCATCAACAATCACCATCAATACGCCGGTATCAGAAATCATTCGGCAGTACCATCACAATTAAACGTTCCAGACAGATCATCGAATCACCGCAGTACCGGTCACGTCAACAGTCAGTCGATATAACGTCGCATCTGCACAAAGTTCACGCAGAAAGCCGATCGTCGGCGATGAGAATACGACGGTACGTCGACCGTCGCGAGATCATTACAAAATGGTATGCATTCTCCATTCTTCAATCGAAAACACCCGCTGACAAACGCGAAAGCGTCATCTCGCCAATCCGGCGAAACGTCGCGCCACGTATAGCAAAAGCGAAGTTAGCAAAACACATCGTTCATAGCGTTCAGCCGCGTTTCAACCCGTCCACAGCCCCATCGACAGTAGCAATCTTTAACCGTCATTGTCAGATTGAAACCCCGAAAATTCCCGATCAGCAACGCATAACATCTATCAGTCGTCATAAGCACCGGAGGCGAACAGCTTCATACGCTTCATATCTTCGCCAGCATCAATTGGTATTCGATATTGCCGTCATCTTACGTTCTCCCGGTGAGTAAAGTCAGTAACCGAAATATGCTACCGATAAAGGCGACCGCATCAGCTTTTCCGTGGTGTCAGTTAACCTTCGCTCGTTTGCGGTAACCGCGCGCTCCATCATATAATATCGTTGCCAGCCAACATGGCCAGGATGCCGAATCGAAAGTTTGTCAATGTCAAAGTATTCGACACTTTTCAATGGAAATGGAAGAAAGTCATTCCGCGACGAGATCCAGGGCAGAAACGGTACGAAGTGATGGTGAACGGATGAGTTGATTACGACGAGATGGCGCGCCATTTTGACGGTCTATCAACGACTTGTCGTCGAGAACAGGTTGACGCAAAAATAACCTGAATATCGAACGGTTGAAGTGATGTTTCATATATGTCAATATGCGTCAAACAGTAGGAGGTCGTTCAAAGAATATCGGTGATTCCAGACGCCACGCCCGTACAAACGGCCAAAGATATCGCCTTTGTAAGCAATAAACAGTTAATGTCATACAACTACAACACGATCAACCCATCGATTCAAAATATGCCATCTGCTTCTGGACATCATTTGTCAAGATGGCCGAACAAGTTTTTCGATGCACGTACCTTTCGTCATTGACCAACGCAAGTATGAAAGAAGACGTCGATACGTTAACGTTGATGATTATATCGTTCATCAGTCAGCGTAGGTAAGACGCATTACGTCATGTCCGACAACAGTCGATCATTCATTCGTGTAATTTTCTCTGGCCGATAATTTTATAACGATGCAGCTGACAGTCTGTCATTATCCCACCGAACGCCAGCCAGTCGACGGTTACGATATATGCCATTTTGCTTTGGTGTAAATGAAGTACCGAGCGCCTTTCATTTCAACAGCGGCCGATACCTTCCAGCCCTGATAAGAGTTCATAAACAATTGTAACATACCTCAGTTGTATTACACTTCCGCCAACAAAGCTCAAACCGACTTCATCGCATTGACTAACGTATCGAGAATGTACCGTTTTGCAGCATTCGCGACGGTATATCCATTACCTACGTTTGTCTCTTTATTCGCTAACGAATATCGGGCAACAAATAAGATTACGCAACGGTACGTTGTTTAGCAATCAGTTTTGTATATTCTACCCGATGGAAGATGTCATCAGTGCCCAGAAGTAACTCCAGACGATTCAATGATCAGTAGTCGCCAACATGTAACGCCTCGATAACAGCCAAATCGCACGTATTCAGTAATTTAGAGTCCGGCCATATAAGCGTTAATGAGAAATTGAAAATAAAGACCGCATTGAAAAGTCGCATATCAAAGCGCCCGCTTCAGTATACAGTTCGAATACCTTCACTATTCCGTTCGCACTTCAGTTGAAATAAACATGACTGCATCGACGTCTTCACGCCGAGTGCTGTATGTTCGGTGTCCCGAACACAGTACGATGATAGTTAATCGTTTGAATCGGTCGTTCGCACAGATACCGTTCGAATCTTTATGCCAAAATTCGCGAATCATTTATGTTCAGCTTGAAATTCATATTACGAGCGCAAAGTCAGTTTCACGATAGTTCGCTCCAAAGGCCAACAGGAACCCGTCAATTAACTGAAAGGTTAACGTTCGATCACCATTTAGTTAATTGATTCACCGAAACCGTCAGCGACGAATGGTGTCAATTTAAATGAAGCGAAATTTCCCACTTTCGCGAGGCTTGCGTTCTTCCATGATGAACTGCTCGATTGCAGCCACCCGATATATGATTCTCGTTGATATATATGGTGTTGCCGATGGTGGTGGTTTGTCGATGCCTTCGTCGGTTAAGCGACAAGTAAAGACGGTCAGAACATGTGACTGAAAGATCACTGCAGACAGCGAAGACGGTTACATGTTTGCCGAATAAGCAATCGGTATGTATGGGTTCCAGACGGTAACACTCGTCAGTTTGTAGATAGCAATTATTTCATTGGCCATGGTCGTTTCACCAACCGTTATAAACAAAAGCGAAAACAGAAATGGAGTCATTCATATTTGAACTTCGCAGAAGATGCTGTTATATATTAGTATAACCTTCCAGTTTATAGAGTTGATAAGCCACCAGGTAACTGTCGCACAGCGTCGTCCATTTTACAGAGAAACAGCATGTTCGTTTTCAAACTACGGAAGTCGCATGCGATACAGTTTTACGTTCTTCCGCATTGACTCAACCTCCCTCGTTGGTGCGCATAAGTCAATGCGTGCTCAAACCTTCATGAAACGAGATGCATCGTTAAACGCGCCGAAATAGAAAGTCTGCGTCAATACGACTCAGTTGGCTTTCACTTCAAGAACATTCTTCATGTTCGAAGAAAGTGCGACACATTACGTGGAATTGTTTAACCGTATTCTTTTCATTGATGCCAAATTTTAAAACTGTTGATATCATGATTTGTTCAACGATAAAATGCGACCGTTCAACTCCTCATCGTGGACAGCGTTGTTCTTATCGATGTCAGCATGATTTATTCGTCGTCGCGAAAAACACAAAACAAAGTTACGACTTACCACCGGACATCTTCCTCATCTATGATTAACGCAACCACATGAACGAAACGCATTTATTAACAACGTAAACAGTCCAGATGAAGCCGAGCCATCGTTACATTCCACGATTGCATTGTGTTCGCGTAACGTCGAACCAAATTGCCGTGCGAGCGACCGCAAAGAACGGAGCGCTATCGTGAGTGTTAATAAGTTGCTGATTTATCGCCATATTTCATAGTCAGAATGGTATTAATAGATGTAATGCAAAAACGCACATTGGTCGTTCGAGGCGAGCCGTCGGTCGTTTGTTAATCTTGCAATTCAGCAAACGAAAAATCAGCAAAACCACAAGGCGTCGTAATAAATGTTGCATTTGCCAATATCAGCATGCCCGTATCTCAGAGTTCATTGCGGTTTCATCTTGTCGGTCATATCGGCACTATGATAGAACATTCAGGCGGCTGCAATAGCGTTTAATCTTGGAACATGAATTTACCATAACGCGCAATATTGGTGAAACAAGATGAACTTCATAATGTCCATCGCCGAAGCGATATACGGTCATTGAGCGACATTGAAGACGACGTTATAATAGTGTTTCATATGCATTTTCAATGAATTTAACCCGCGGTCGATTAATATCGAAGAACAAAATGCACTACCAGTGTTCGTCACCACTCTGAAAATAAAATTGTCAACATTCCTTTCAGTAAAGAGGGCGGCCGCACGTTTTTCGTTGCCGTTTCAACAGTCGTAGTCAATTTTGGCTATATTGGCAAAACAGCAGATAAAAGCATAAGCTTTTAGATTACCCAAATCGAGCCGGTATAGTCATGAAGTATCAGTTGATCGGGCGTAAAATTTCATAGACTGGTGACAAATATAGATGTGTAGCTGCGTAATCTTCGACAATTCGTTTTCAGTTGTCGTACTTGCAGGTCGTTAGACATCGAGTCTGGTCACATATGCATCACGTTATGTTCTTTATTTTCTATTGTTACATAAAGATATATACGCTCTTTGACGAGAACGTCATGTCAAAAATAAACATGGGTTCAACACGCATCGTCGAAGTGTCAATTTCGAATACGAATGGAAAATAAAAACGGAAAACCATGTTCCATTAGCCGAAAGATAATTACGACATTACGTTCAAAATACGCCAACAATATCAAACGGTACCATCAATATCACGAAGGCACCAAAGCCGTAAGTCGCGAAATAGCACAAAGCATCTAGTCATCGTACTTCATTACGGGCTTATGGTTCATTTTACAGCGACAGCTGTTTAGTTAACCGGGATTGTAGGTAAAGCAACAATTTTTAAACGTTATTTACGAATGACGGCGATAATGCGAGATTTTCGCCGCCGTTATCTTTCAAACAGTGCTGTAACATCACGGAAGATTTTAGCCGCTGCTTTACCCAAAATTCAAAATACAGTTTGACACACAATAATATATAATATAAAATGTCAAAGCCGTGTTTTTAGACGATTTAGTGCCAGCGTGATTTAACCGGCCGTCATTCTGCCTGTTCATACGTTTATCGTGAAATGGTTATCGAATGTGAAGCCGTTATGTTTAAGCCATCGCATTAGACACCATCGTTTCTTCAGTAACACCGTAGCATCAGCAATTAACACTAACAACAGTGAATAATCAGAAAACATTCGTTTCTTAAAGGCCCGGTCCCACGATTTTCACTTATAACCTGCGGCAACAGCATTGCAAAACCAGCATGAGATGAACCATTTCTACGACGCAAAACCATTCATTAAAACATATGTACAGAAATGACATCATGTTCGCTCTTTTCAGTTTTGATGCCTAGATCAACGCGTATTCATTCTCATGCGTTATGCTTTATTCAGCTCATATTTATTCGAGCGTGTTTAGTTTACGCCCACCTCAGCAATTCACAGGTTACCGTAATCATTTCAGCCATTCGATAACATGCCCTCAATATTGGCACCGCTGATTGTCGATTGTGTTTTAGCTCAAACAATGAAACACAAAGAATGAATTACCTGCAAGAGAACACCGCACATATGGACTGCGCATCAGTATCAGCCGTTTTCGTCGACGCTATTCACTTCACTGGGATTTGTTCTCTGATGAAACAACGTTCGATCATTAGTTTTGTAACGAACATCTACGGATTTACGTCAGAAAATATGAAATCCTGAGTTGTATTGATGATGATGATATTTCGAAGAGGAAAGCGATTTATCAGTCGATTGCGAATGATTTCGGTATAATCATTTCCGTTCATATTTATATCATATCATCATATCTCGACAATCCCTTTGAGGAACCAGTTCGACCTCGACATCATTTAAAAATGCGAGGCTCATTGTTAAAGGTTCGGTCTGAGCCGAGATAACGAACGTCATGTGATGATCATCGTACCGGTACCCTTTCCATAGTCTAACATAGCGCCACGACAAACACCGGTTCATCATGACGTACACATGTCATCAGTTCGTTTGTATAAATAACTCCATGAACAACAGCGGAAAATTCAAAAGTTTCATGTCTAACGGTTCGTTGTACGCAAAAACAGCGGTCTTCCAACGATATCGTTTAATCACCTCCCGACGACGGCATACGTTTGAAACAGATGAGATTACCCGTAAAATTATTCCAGATCCTTGAAAACATTCGGCAAAAGCTTGGCAACCAGTTCTTTTGTCGACTCTTCCGTTTTACGATTGATGATTTAAATGCCATCCAGCATCGCCTTAATAACACCTGTTTGTTCGCAATGAGAGTGTCCGGATCACGGTCTTTATATGATATTCGGTTTGTTATTACTGATTTAATATGGAGTCGAAACGGTATCGTCCAGAGGCCGCATAGCTAAATCATCATAAACATCTGTTAATCATATCCTTTACATCATACGACAGTTTCGTTCGCCCTTCATTGAAAACCGTTAAGCAGTTCGATTTTACGAGCTGGCCCTTTGTCATCGCCAGCGCTTTAACGAATCACAAAAATTTTAATTCATCGATCACAAGCATCATTCGTTTAGTCTTCGTCCTTGTCGTTCATTAAGTTTATTCAAATTGCGGGACAAACATCTGCGATCGGAGAAGAGAACAAGAAAGACGTTTTATAACAGCCAGCCTTTCCAATCAGGTTAAATCTCCAGTCGCCAGTTCTTCGGTCATTTCAGTCTCTTTAGCATTCATAGGTTTCCAGCGCATTGGCGCTATTCTCAGAACGCCCTTCAATTACCAATTCAGTTGATCATAGATGAAGTTAAATTATCATCCTCAGTTTCAAACGCCTGTTTCGGAATCCATATCATTTAACCTGATAGCGTACATATAAGCGCCATAGAAGACGCGCCCGACCGCCATCATTCATCGCTCAATTCATACCTTTCGCGCCGTTGGTTTTGTCGTTGTCCCGGTGATACGGGCCATAGCGAATATGAGACGGATTCTTCGAATAACGATCGAACACGACAGCAGCTGATTTGATATCAATGATATTTTACCCATTTCGCGTCCGCCAACCGATCGAAGAATATCTCCGATGACGCACGCGCTTCAATCAGGATTACCTTTGCCTTCGTACGAAGTCACGCATCTTCCCGAAACTGTTTTCGTCAATGACAACCGGGCGTCTTCATCCCGTTAGTAATACGTTATTCATATCCAGCACAACACGTTATGGCGTAAAACAATTTTCAGAACTTGATTCACCGGTTTCAGATTACGTGATCACTCCCCATCATCACTAATAAAGAGTCCGTTGAAGATCCCGCGATACGATGAACCCCGATATTTTGAGGAAGTCTTCCAGAGGTAACCACAATTATAAGTCTCTTTTCACGATTTAATTTGCCATCGATTACCGGTTTATTTCCACGTTCGAATTGATTTATCGCCCGTTTAGCGAAGGGCGTCACAGTTTGAATATATTTCGCCGAATACCAACGAATATCGCTTCAATTTTACAGTTTCATAAAAATCTTCACCTTATTTCTCTCCATTCGTTCACGACACCGCCAGTTTTACATCAATAAGCCTGTTTGCGTAGTTTCATGTTAATTGCAGGTTTTCTCCCCTTCATTGAATTTTATCCTTCATTTCTCTTTCGAGTTCGACTTGTTTTCTTAAAGACGATATCACTTGGGAAAGTTATTTTCTATTTCGACCTCCAAACACTACAGCGCTCTTCAGCCTTTCGTATTTTCTTTTTTATTCTTTGTTGATTATATACTTCGATCGTTGCGCGTTTCGCACAGCGTACGCCGATATTTAAGAGTGTTCGAACATCGCAAACCGTTTCATTCGTGCTATTTAGACCGTTATTATTCTGCGTTATATCATTTATGCCAGTTAATAATGCCATATTCCGTTGAACTTCATCAATTGACGTCCCCAGCCGATAGTATTGACAGTCGACTTCCATAGCTCGGTATGATGGAGGTATTGGCACTTTATAGCCAATAGTGACCGAAGAAGAAACGGTCCCAGTTGTTTTCATCATGTACTGCGTCATGTTTACCTTCCGTTCATGCTTCAAACGATTTATCGAGTTTCATTCTTTTCAGGTCAACGATCTAAAACAAGGTTCCAGTTCCCGCAACCGAATTGCCGACCATAGTTTATCTTACAATGTTTGATGTTCCGTATCCAGCACGGGCGGCAAATTGGTCACCGTCAACGGTCATGTACCCGAACGATGTAGTTCTTCACAGCTGATAATTCGTACCGTTGTTTGCGATGGCGACTTCTCCGGCATTTCGATCTCTGAAAATGGTTAAGTCGGCCCATAAACAAACCCCAATCATTACGATACGGTTCATAGAAACATTGCATAGTCTTCAAACAGTTTCACCGATAATTTCTTTCGAGCGCTTCGGTATTACCGGCCGAAATCCAGATTGGTTCTTAGCCACGATTGTTCATTTTACCGTGCTCTCTTGAAAGTAGTTGTTGCGTTCGCGAAGATTCCGGATTTTAATATAACGAAGGTCGCCAGCGTTGGCGTCGCGTTGATATTTCTCCATGGATAAACAATACTGGCGACCGGTTATTAAGCGGTTCGCTGTAATATCACGCTTCGTTCATAACACCAGCCTGTTACAGCCCTCGATGAACTGCGAATATAACATGCGCGTTTCAGAAAAGCGTTTAAAAGTTAAGTTGCCAGAATTGGTGAACAAGGTTGTGCCGGAAGACGAGCGAAAAGCGATCATTGAGCATAACAACAAACGGACAAAATGCAACGTCAGTTGAAGAGTTAAAACAGCAATATCGCGGTTGTTTTCGACAACTCATCGAAAAAGCCTTCATGAACAAATTAATCGTTAATATGGTCACGATATGTCAACATTAATACCGCGATATTAGCCGATGTAATTTGTTCATACCAATACACGTATGCCGAAGCGTCAAAATAATATTGCGTTCGGCAAACAAAATCCGCAGATTTACGACGGTGCGATGAAGACAAAATATTAAACATCAATGGCAGTGCAGCGTGTCTTTAAATGAAATAAATATGACGGCGTTACATAAGCACATAGGGCATGCAGGGCAATAAGCCGCCACAATTACTTCGAAGAATGATGAGTGAAAGCGACACCGGAGATGTAAATAAATTTCAAACAGACGATGAACATATGAAGGGAGCAATATCGCATCAATGTAGCTGAAAACAAGTGAATGATGGGTTTTTTAATGTGTCATATTCCTCCGAAAGCAAAGAACAGCAGCATCATTAAAAATGCAAACAAAAGATATCGCCGACGACCGTTAATATTTTGTCTGTGGGGCAGCCCGCGTTCGAGGACCACCGCGATCAACACCGCGTCTCAGACAATCAGTGTCTGAAGCTATCAATCAGATGGCGACGTTTTTCAATAGGGGATGCTGCCAGGATACCGAATAAAAGAACACGATAGCACGGCGCCAGGTTACTTTCGAAGTACCGAAAGGTTTTAGACGACGAAGAAATACGAAAGCCTTCAAGAATTTTCAAGCAACTGCGTCGGAAACGTTCATCGTGCATAATCTTTCAACATACATATGCCGAGTTTCAGCATCATTTTGTTACCTCGCCATCTCGAAAATCAACGAGTCTGTTCCTCGTTTTGTTAATAATATCTCCGCAATTTTTCCTCGAATATGTTGAAAACAGTTGTCCGCCAGGTTCGGCATGTCGTTTACTCAAGCGGTGCCCGAATGTTCTATAAAGTCATCAGGTAGTCAATAAAAGACAACCACCATTTAACGATCTCCTGCTTCGGTTCACCTTGGCAGGTCGCGTATCGGTCAATGTCATGCAATATTGCATATCGCGAGCAGAATTTGCACCGAAAGAACAAGTCAGTTAATATTTTGCCGTTTTTAAAGTTCCATATTGCTGAATGCAGTTCATTTTATTAGTACGTCGGCGAATAAGTTTCGTAGGCCGACATTCCAGTCGTTACCTGCATGCCAGATGAGCTGTCATTCGGGCGAAATGAATAATCACGATGGTTCAGTACACCAGTGCGCCAAAGATGATTCCTCATCTCATATGTGCCTTAAGCGGTTTTCATTTTCACTGGTGACGGTAGTAGATGGAAGGACAAAGAGCGTTTCCAGAATGATTGGCTATTGTCACAACAGCCGAAAGATGTTAATATACGTATGCCGCCAGATCTTTCCTCTTTCGGTGACAGAAATGGTTGGTTATTCAAGGAATTAAATTATCAAGATTATTGTGATCAGATGTGCCGTTACGCATTGAATACGTATATATGTCGATCAACGACCGATATCCCATCACAGAGGTTGTGACCGAAATTGGGGCTCAGCAAACATCAACTTCGGTGCCATGTACGCGATGCCGCTCACTGCTTGAGTGCAACAGAAGCTTCGATGGCCAAAGTTCCGATAGCGAGGCATTGCTGGCGTGTGCAGCGATAAGATGGCTGATGTTAGCCAGCAAGAATCGGAAGCCATAAAAAGATTTGAATGGAACGTTATAAAATAAATAAATAATAGCAAAGAAGACATCCATTGCCAGTTGATATTTTGGCCAGTCTGGCTGCCGGCATCACCGACGTTTTTTAGCAATATTCGTTGGGTTGTCGATACAAACATTGTTCATGGGTGAATCGAACTCGGCGACGAAAAGCGTCCAATACTGGGTTGTTCATCGCCTCGCCATATCATACAGAAGCTGTGTCGCCAGTCGCCGAAGAGCCCTCTGACAGGTTTCATAATAATATTTAACACAGCACATAATGCTTTCGATGCGAAATGACGAGGATATTCGCCAGCAATCCAGATGAAAAAGCCGGTCGGTCGGTCAGCATTCGTAAAGCACAGGTTTTTCGCCATAAAGAAATAATAGTCGATGGGCTTCGCGAATGGTGAGTGAGCGAAGCGTGCCGGCAGTCATAATGTTACCGCGAAAGGTCCAGCCGCAGCATGAAATAAAATAAATCTTATATACTATTTCAGCTGGGTAAAGCGACAGTAAAATAACCAAGTCTATTACCAATGCACAATGGGAACAGAAGCCAGCGGGATAATTCAGTTATATGCAGTATTTGTCCAATAACAGTTTCCTTTATCAGTGATATTTTCGACGCAAATTAACGATTTTTAACACGGCCGAATATCTCCATTCACGACACTGGTCAGTGCCAGTCATCGGTCAGTATGCAACATGACAGCAGCAATCATCTACTTATCATTTGCCGTCGATAAAAAGCCCAATTATCGAAGCATTTCGTTGATCATAAGTTTCGTACAATAATTCAGTAATCAATTATCGTCCTCTTAACTATCGAACCATAAATCGAAAGACCCATCTTTTCATCTCCACAGACACGTATTGTACTGCCGATTCTCAGATCGATACCATAGAAATCATCATATCTAATTCATTTAAAGAACGAACAGATTTTATCGCATCAACGTCATAAACGACTCAAATCGATTGACAGAATGGGGCCCCTTTATTCATTGCGAAAATGAGATCATCAACAAAGATGCGGATCTCCAGCGTATTCAGGCTGATGTTTCTTTCAGTTCCACAAAATCACTTTTCAAGTTCATTGTAATTGCTTCATGAAACAGTGAACGTTGGACTATCATCAGTTGTCGTCAAACATCATCGATAAGATTACTTTCATCCATTCACAATAATCAACGAATATATTTAACATTGCGTTAATAAGATACGTAATCAAAATGAAAGCGAATGTTGTTTGTGCTCAGCGTATCACATTGGTACCCATTATTTCATGTTGTTATATCAGCCGTGAACAGCCTGATTAGAACTGAACTGATTCGCGAATACAGTTTGCATGTGCCACAGTTGAGTCGGTCATTACCTGAATGAAGATCGTCATTATAATTAGTGTTACGATTCAGCGTTTAAACATTCGCAGTCTATTAAAACAGCGTAGCGTTCCGTTCCGTGCTTTCTGTGATTGTTTTACCGTATGGATGTCATTGAATACGAAATAACAGTAACGAATCGGTTGGTTGGTTACCTTCGGAAAATCAATCGCGATATGTTCAATGGAAAGACAATATTCACATTACAATCTTCTTGTCAGAAAAGCTTTTGGTCCGTTCGAAGTCGCCTGGCTTCCATATTGCATCGATAAAATACCGGTGACAAACAATTCGCGAAGATGAGTTACTACGTTTTGTAGTTTTATCATTGTATGCAGCCATTTGTAGGAGATACGCATGGCAACAGTTTATCATCAAATCAGACCATTGATCAATCAATGCGATCCGCGAGCCATACCTGTACAGTGTACGCAACTATTCACTCACCTACTACACATTACATTAAATATTAAGAATACATACCCGGTTATACGACAACAGATAAGACAATAGATAAAGACGGCGAGCGATATTGCCATTACGCCAAGATATTGATTGTTAGTTCAGTTTGAGGTTTATTCACATGAATGATAACGAATGGCGACCGCCGATTGCTTCGTTGTTTTTCGTCAATCGGGAACAATGCAATGCACGTAGTAGCAGTCATACGAGATCAGAAAAGTCGTAAATCTAAATTTTGTAAATGCGTTACGAAAACAACTTTATAATATCTTGTCTTTTAGCGACAGGTATTATTCATTAGCATCGAAAACAGTACGTGTTCCATGTTCAGCGCCAAGAAAATGTATTAAAGATTAAACGAACGAAAGAAAACATCAACACATTAGGGATCCGATGCAACGGTTGTTCTTCGGTATTGACCCTGGCCGATTCCCGTATAGAATACGCAAATGTAACAGTAAGTAATATTACCCTGAGTCGGAACAGCGTATGCCAGTTTCGCCATTTCATCAGAAATCTAAAGGAAAACCCACATTATTCAGCATCCGGGTCAGTTTCCGGTAATAACGGAAACCGTCATTTTCGTTACGAATAGTTTAACCGAAACCGGTCGGTATCCATAACGATATCATGAAGCCGACGGAAACCCAGATTCCAAGTTTCAGTTCGTGTCCGGTGCGGAGTCCAGATGAAACATACTGAAACCGATGGAAAACTCGAGGATTCCAAAGTAACCATTGTACTCGCAGCACGGAAAACTGCCAGTTTTTGCCGTGCAATGAAGTCGATATGACGTTTCAACCGAACCAACGGAAACATATACCATCGAAGTTTCATCGTAGAAACCGACGGAAACCGACGAATAGTCGAAGTTTCAGAAACCGATAGTACCTTGTTTCGGGTAATCTTCGAACTTAGCGAAAACTTTGATTAATTCCAGCATCTGCGCCGAATTTCCGACAAATAAACGAAAACCGCGTTTGCCGCGCCGGTTTTGTGCGCGTTTTGTCATCAGTCGCAGGCAGACCATCACCGATAAGATATTTATACCCAGATCCTCATAGCTGGAGTTGATAATCGTAACGGACCGATAAACAATTCGGCTGGACGTCACCTTCGTTCGATATGAGTCGCGACAGTTTTCGATAAATCGCCGAGCGGGGTTTTCATATCAGCGCCGTTCAGCTCGTTCAGCGTTACGATAAACTTCCAGGCAATACGATCTGGTTCATGAGTATCTTCAGTCAAAATAAAGCTTGTTCGATACCGGCGAATATTCGCATATCAACGTTTCCGGTATAAGGGTAAGGGTCACCTAATGCTGGAAAGTTCCTCTCGTGAAGATCCGCCCGACGTCACGTACAGGCGCCACCGCAACGTTCATCTTTTCGACCGCATAACCTTCGAAACTGTCAGACGCAAGTTCAACTTCAGTAAAGTTCGTCAATATCAAAAAACATCAGATCATCTTCCAATCAACACCGATTCATTTTCTCAAGAAAGGTCTTGTCTCGTGATGCTGACCTCGCAAAGTTTCGACGAATTGAAACGACCAGTCATCTCTGACAAAGTTGCTTCGAAAACCTTCGCAAAGCTTCTGTCGTTTCCAGTACGATAGTTGAAATCTCGTTTAATCAAGCGAACGATGACCGAAAAAATACGACCCTTTCGTCTCCGATATTATCCAATCACGGTCGCCGTATGAACAACCGTAACATGGCGTACGTGTTCTTTGAAATTAAATCTACAGTTCATCAGTCTATTTTGAAAGTTGACGTCTTCGAGAACAGATGTTTTACGATCTAAATATGCATCATGAACAGAAACAGACGTTCAACAATAAAGTTCACGGAGTATCCGAAGCCTGAATTTGAAACACCAGCGAATATGAACTGCAGATAGCCAGATCTTTAACAGTTCTTCGAATTTCCACCAGATTTGCCGTTTTCGCCGAAACTCTTCTTCCATCACCAGCCCAATATCGAATGCCAAAACATAAAACAATATTCAACAACGTTTGTTGCCTGATTTTCGTTACTGTTTCACGTTGAATCAGACTTTACAGATGATTCCCGGTTATCATATGAAAGCGACGTTTATTACATAAACAGAAGTTTGCTGGCAATCAAGCGGCGATCGACATCAGGTCACGATGTTAGTGAAAAATAAAGAATTGCGTTAACACAAAGACCGATGTTAGCAGATCTGGCCTTCTGTTCCTTTATCATCAATCATTCGAATTGATGTTTATCAATGACTAAGTGGGATGAAAAGAAACAACAAAGCCCTAAGAATATTGAACAGCACGTAACATTTCACAAAATGAATAAAGCGTGCAAGGATGGTGGGTTAAAATGATGAAACGTGTTTGTTTTACGTAAAATGGGGATCATAGGAAGATAGAACCGCATCGACGATGGCTGTTCGATTTAATGATCAATAACGAACGTAGCGAGAATGATTTGGAGATGCGCCGATGAACGTTAGTATTGTCGCGTTCACTGGCGGCAGCGGGTATTTCGATAAGGGATAAGTTGATTCTTCAAACCACGGCAGAAGTTCTTCCAGATGTTATCGTTATCTGATATCGGTTTAGCGAAGCATCACTGACTCCGTGCCGAGATAATAGCATCACGCAATAGTATGCCGCAGATGAAGATGAAATGCGTTATGTTCTTGTGAAAAATGCACCGGTAATGTTCGATGGAATTTTAAAATAAATGAAAGGCGTCAACACCAATCAATGTAAACATATCTTTCAAGTCTTCAACAGTATATCTCACTAAGTTACTAAATTGCAAATTGAAAATGATCATCATTAATAGGTGAATTACGTTAAGCTCTTCAAGATAGTGAAAAGCCCCGGTTGCCTTTCACGACGCTTTAGTAGATCGCATGAAATGGCGCTCATAAGTTCACATAGACGCCCAACGTGTTCCTTTCAAAGACGATCGTCCATTCATCGAATGACCATATCGCAAGATTCTTCTTCTAAGAAGCAATGATAAAGAGAAAGAAGTTTACAAAGAAGAAACATTGCGATTTAAACTTTATTATTTCATCGTAGTTCGTTGGTTTTGCCGTTACGAGAAACTTCCTTTGTCACCGAAAGCCATGGTTTGTCGTCCAACGTGTACCACCGTATTTATTCCTTCGGCACGAATTCCGCTTCGAAGATACGTTAAATATATAATAGGCCATTATCTTTTCCAGCATCACTGCACTGATTCGTAAAATATCAAATGCAGCACTTTAAACGCAGTCCGATTCGCGCCATTTCTTCACCATCCATCAACCGTGCCGAATGATGGCAAAGAGTTTATGACAGTAATATAAAACCAGGCTGAGAACTTTATTTTTTTGTTTTTTGTGGAGTAAGAGGAGCGAATTCAAGACCGCTAGCCAGAGTCAGAGCGCATTTCGGATTTCAGGATTCCTCTGCACCGTGCCCGCACGGTGATTGGTGAATCCCCGATTGATGGCGGAAGCGGAATTGTTTTTCTTTTCTCATGACCGTAGTTTTAATTCATTTTATCGTCGTTGAAATGCCGGATGCTGGAACCAGTTATGCCAGCCGTGATCTGCAAATGTTACCGAGCTTACAAGAACTGTTGTTTATTTCCCTCATGGCAAGGTTCTCAGTGCTTTTACTGTATTTCCATAACATTGTGAAACTGTCGTCATCTGTTTCACCAGATTTGCTGCAACCGGGGAGATGAAGCAGACGAAAGCGCTTTTCCATGAAAACCGACACGAATGAGTAGTTATTAGCGAACTGGAGACAATAGAATACGTGGCGATGAGCGGAAACCGGGAGGAATTTATTGCTCTGATGTTAGGAAACACCATAACGACAGCGTATTTCTTTAAAGTGTTGCTATTACGTTTTGCAAACGGCCCTGATGATTGTTAGCCAAGTGCAGTGCTGCTGGAATATTTCATGACCTCTAAAACGGTCAATCGCAGCGATGTCCGGCCACAGGCTGACCGCATTTGCCATGAACTTAAAGAGAACTTGAAGCGGGTAAACCGTAATCAGACAAAAGGTTTATGTAAGAGAACAAAACAACAAACGGGGAAATGTCACGCGAAGATTGAGTTGTAAAAGATGATGAGGGTTCTTTTGGCTGATTCTCACCGCTATTCCGGCTTGGGGCATCACATCGAGAAGCAAGAATAAAGATGGGAATCATTGTAAATCACATTCAGATGATCTTTAGTCTGAAGGAAAGGATTGAAGCTAAATGAGTCTATTCGAGGCTTTCATCAAACATAACCTATTTTTTGGTACTTTCCAAATTTCTAAAAGCGACGAAGATTGGAGTCTTCCGCTATCTAAGAACTAGCAATTTCAAATGAATGATGAGAGTCAGTGCTCGTCCTGAAAGTTTCAGAAATAATGTAAATCGAATTAAGAGAAGTGGAGATGCAGTCTGACAACCAGGATCAAAGGAGAGGGTTTATGATGATTAAAGGATATGGTGCTACTTTGATACAGAATTGAATTATAGCGACCTACCTGGATATTTCTCGGCAATATTCACAAAGGGAGACATAACACGATTTTGCTCATCCTTCCACCGGCACGTTCTGTGTGGCTCATTCTACTCAACCCATCCCTGTCTTGGAATATTATTCGGTGGTAGTTCCTCTTCGTGATCATGTGCGTCTTGGACTGAACATCTGGAGCTTCTACTGTGGACGAGAATCAACCTACTATCCACTTATCAGAAGTCTACACCCGCCATAATTTATAAAAGACGCGGTAGTACTATTATTTTTGGTTCAGTGTTAGAAGTATAACATACCTTTCAAATCTCAATCTCGCTTGCTGTACGTTTGGTATTGGATTTGCTGATTTCCTCATTGTTGGTGTGTTAGTGACCGAAAGTATGTCTGATGCACAGTTCTTTATCTAACCCTCGTATCCTACATTTTACATAAAACAAAACACGACAAAATAGAACAACCCAACCTACAAAATAACACCCTACATCTCTTAAGATAGCCAGTTTCATTTTGTAAATGGTTACATTGTTGTTCAAGTATTCTTAGAAGGTTGAGAGCCTTTTTCATCCACTAGCTTCGGACAGTCATTCAGAAAAGGAGCTAAACGAAATAATTTGGAATGATTGTGTCAGGACCAGAGGTAGATCTTATAACATCAGTCTTGTGATTGGCAACGTAAATTCTTTATTTTCCACTAATGACTTAACTTCATAGCCCGTTTGATCACCACTTGATTGCCAAGGATAAACATTATGAAGAGCATCCTTTCATACCGATAACCAGAATCATCTGTAAAATTCTGATTATAACATAGCCACCATATCTAGAAAAGCAAATGTAAATGTAAACCTTAAACGTAGATATTATTATTCTAGATAATAGTCGCCGAATGGCTAGACAAACAGGTGACGAAGATAGAAGAAGAGTTTGTGAAAACTGGCATCTACGATAGAGTGAAGATGCTGGCACTCACGGACATGTGAAGAATGAGGGGTGCAGCAGGGGAGTGGAAGACCGCCATTGCTCTGATGGGAAAACATTATGAGGAGGAGCTGAAGCTTTCTGCAGGTTCATGTTGCTGATGCTCAAAGTTCATGATGTTCACTTCCTGAATGGTGACAGGAACACTCGTTTCATATTTCATATTACTTGGGATCATGATGTTCAAAAAGACATATCTGTTCTTCAAAAGTGTTTTGCATCAACTCAAAGAGCTGCCATTTGATAGACTGTAAGACAAAGACACAAGAACACAAACTGGTAAAATAACCATATTTACGTTGATACATACAGCGACCATGGTATTTGTTGAATACAATGGCATTTTTTCAGTGGTCCATCGTTCCTGATTTAAACAAGATTTCTTATCAGTACAAAACCTAAAGAGAAGAGACTATCTTTAACAAACTTTGCAGCAAACTTTTTTTGCGCTGGGTTCGAAAGTTTTCAAAGCCATCCTGAAGATTTCTTTCAAAGGCCTTTTCACTATCTGAAAGAAGAAATTAATTCAATTCTTGAACGTGAAGATGACCAGTCGGCCGCTCTTATCCTGATGTTTTTGCGTGATGGTCCACTGAACTTGCACCAAGCTGATCTCCCATCTGACAACAAGGAGCTCGAGAATCTGTTCAAGACCGTGAAAGACGTGGTGCGATTTCACAACGAGAACAGCTGTAGCCGTGGCAGTCAGGCAGTTTCGTGGTAACTTCTTCACAAAAGGAGATATAACGGCATTTGCCCATCCTACCATCTATGATGCCTGCGCCATTGCCTTATACCAGGACCACAGAGCGTTGGTGCTGAGATATGCCAGTATCAGGTTCCTTTGTGAGCATGTTTACACGGAAGAAACAGAAGATACCCTTCCTGAGACTAAGATCTATGTACCTAGAGGCTACATCGATGTACTGAGAAGCAGATTGTCTAAACTAGACAGACGACACCCCAACTATAAACCCCTCCAGACTTTGATTGCAAAAATAATCTGGCAATATCTGTGAACCAAGGAATGACGTGTAAACCTGTCTTCATCAGTCCGATACAGTTATCAAGCTCAAATATGAAGTTCAGACATGTTGATACTAATAGTGAATGGATTCGCACGACTGATGATAAAACTCCTTTCGGTATTGTGTAGTGCAGTAAAAAAAAACTTAGTTTCCGTTCTTGTGGAACCTACGGATACTGCAATGTAAGTTTCCGCTAGGTTTCAGTTGCCGGAAACAGACAATGAGAGCTTGCAAAACTTCAACTAACAAATCTAGGTTTCCGTCGTTTCTACAACTGAAACTGTCATTATATGTTTCCATTTACTCAGTTCGCCGAAACGATTTGAGCAAGCAAAAATGATCACAAGAGCAAAAATAACTTACTTGGGTTCTTGCGGAAACCTAATGGATACTAAAATGTAGAAGTTTTCAAGGAGATTGGTAGCAATGCACAATGCGAGTTTCCGCATAGTTTACAAACTGAAACTAACAAATCTAGGGGCTTCCGGGTCAAGTTTCTACAACGAAACTATCATTATGCGTTTCCATTTAGTTTCAGTTCGCTGAAACATTCATAGCAAAAATGACTTAGTTGTTGATATGTCCATGATTACCGTGAATGTAGGTTTCGCTAGGTTTCTGTTGGTTTCCAGCGACGAAATGCAACTAGTTGTGCTGTTCCATTCGGGACAATATTTACTTACTGTTACATTTGCAAGATAATTTCTATATACAGAATCCAGCTAGGTCCATGCAGAAGCATTTGTACGGTTCTTGTCCCTAGTATGTTGATCAACTTTAGGTAGTTTCTGCAATCTTTTTAGCCCATTTTTATAATTTCAAATGTTAGTAAGTTTATGGTTACATGCTTAGTTTTAGTAATGGTGATAGACTAGCTATTTTACTGTCCCTTCAAACATTGCAGGTAAGATGTATTTGTTTATTTCACAGCATTTACAAATTTAGATTTACGACTTTCCTAGTCACGATATGGCTGCCGATGCACTTTAGAATCACTACCATTCTGCATTATTGGTGGAAATTGTACTGATTACTACATTTTGTACTAGTTTAAAATGAAACAAACACAGTAACACAGTCACTAATAGATTCATCTTGTTTTCATTATTTTGAATAGCCTCACATTTCGAATAGAACCCAACAATGTATGTGTATGTATGTATGTATGGTATGTATGTATGCTGTATGTATGTATGTATGTATGTATGTATGTAGGGTATGTATGTATGTATGTAAGGTAGGTAGGTAGGTAGGTAGGTAGGTAGGTAGGTAGTAGCAGGTAGAAAATGCACCGCTAAAACAGATGTATGCTCTTATTTGAGATCTGTGGGGTAATATGATCTGGTTGATGTCTCGAAATAACATCGTTGCCATGCTCATTTATCTCCCGCACAGACTCGGCAATTTATCCGCAAATACAATACATACAATGCTTAGTGCAAAACTACAAAAACAGCCAAAGTAACTCATGCATAAATATTATTCAAAAAACATGCACAGGGTACATCTGACGAATGAAATTATAAAATTAGAATCCATCAATTTGTAATCAAAGCCACAATCACAAAG
Source organism: Haliotis rubra (assembly GCF_003918875.1). Lineage (NCBI taxonomy): Eukaryota > Metazoa > Mollusca > Gastropoda > Lepetellida > Haliotidae > Haliotis > Haliotis rubra. The sequence goes on along the minus strand of NW_025766053.1, from coordinate 51,196 downwards.
GAAAGATCTGTAGTATACATGAATATTGTATCTTCCATTGGACATGTCACTTATTTGATTGATTGGTACCCAGAAAAGCAGTAAAATGTCTTAGCATTCTGAAGCAAATTGTACATACTGTTACTGTACTCATATTCAAGGTAACATCTACTAATAATTTCGCCAATTGAAATCTAAGCATAGGTAAGACGGAACATACATATTTTTAAATAGATACGAATCATGTTTAAACACTGAATGTAACACCTAATTATATATGATCTTATTCATTACCAGTTCACGAACTCCAACTGTGAAAAGCATATTAAACCTAACATTTCCCATGAATGGAAAAATCGTGGGTATTTCTTAGTTTATCAAAACCTAAGCGAAACATTCACAGCAATATAATAAATATAAATACTGTCTTACATCGTGACCTTTACTTTAATTTAAAACTGTAAATGTGTTATGTAACATCCTTATTCACTTTTCAGTTACAGTTACATATCTGATATACAATAATTAAATATATTCGTTATTATATATGATGGATAACAAAGGGACAGATCAAACTGACTGAAGTCGTTATGTGAAACTTAGCGAAGTATCTGACGACTAACCTGATGAGAAACTGCTGTCCAACGGATTCTTTGTTTCCTTGAAAACAAACGACTGGTAGTGCGGACAGAAAAAATGGTCTTTTTCTTGGAACTGAAAACATATCAACTTATAATTACACTGGAACTTTCACGCACTGTTACATTTTGAGTGACGATGGCAGCTGATAAAGAAATTTATTCTGTATCGATTTAGTGTTTACTTGTTTTTGACTAAATGCTGATGAATAAAAATTTGTTTTAAGATTTCCTTTAATGAAATTAGGAGCATGGTATGGTGTAACTATAATGATTACCAAACCAAGCCCTCTGTCAATGTCCAAATAAGTCAGCGGATCCAATAATACGTATCTGTAAATTGAAAATGACTTTTAGAAATTTTATAGATGATTTGTGTCAATACATTGTAAGGTTAAGGTTTAATTGATTACACAAATTATTACACAAAGCTATGAGTGTAAAGTATATGTAATAACTTGCTTTATGGTAATAAAATGATAAATTAGATGAGTTGCTTGCTTTCCCGGCTGTATTGCATACGTACTATTCATTATTTGTTTTGTTAGTGTATCAATGGAATGGAGAGGTATTCAAATAAAGCCATTGTTTACCAATCCTGGTTCAATTTGGATTTGAATAAAATATGTTAACACTGAAATAGAAGAACTGGTATAATTGGATAAATACCGCCATATAGCTGGGTAATGTAGGCTTCCGCTGGGCTTCTTGTCTCGGTGTACATTGGTAATAGACTAGTTATTTTACCGTCCTTTGCAGACAGGTAAGTATAAGATTTATTTTATTTCATGTACACATTTGGAAATTTAAGACTTTCATAGTAAATGATATGGCTGCCGATAGACTTTGCATTCACTACCACCATTCTACATGCAGAAACTTACATCTGTGAACATTTATTACATTTTACATGAAAACAGCCACAATAACACAGTCACTGTTATCTCAGCTTTTTTTCTACTTGTGAATAGCTCACATTTAGTATCATAAACCACATCGAAAAGCATATAAAGCGTATGTTCGTGTGTGTGTAAGGAGAAGCCATGTACAGAGGGGAATCAGCATTTGAGAACACAACTTCTTGTATGAATATGCGGGCTGTGGGGTGCCTGAAGGGTTAGTGCTGGTTTTGCCATTACTAAGACCCTGGTTCGATTCACCACATGGGCACAATGTGTTAAGCCCATTTCTGGTGTCCCCGCCGTGATACGAATATTACAGGCGGGCGAAACCAAAACCCTCTATCAGTCAACTGTATGAATATGCAAATAACGAATATGCCAAAACCCATAAAACAGTATGCACGGGTTGAAATGAGGTCAACTTGTGCAGGCATAACATACTTGCTGTGGTATTACTATTATAACCGATTTCAAATTTAAATGGGTTTTGTATGAAAGGCCATAGGCCCATATGGCCAATGAATTGTACATTTGAAGCTGCCTCAATGTATCTTATCATATACAATAATTAACAATCTCACATAGTAAAGACTTGGCAACTTCTGTTTATCAATCATGAAGCTTCTGTTGCACTCAAACTGGGAGGTAGGCAGCAATCCACCGATCTGGTACATATGAAGCAGAACCTGAGTTGAGCATTTGTTTTACACACAGAGAAAGGGGAAATATAAATCAAGTTGATGACAAATAAAGTTGAAACCAGTCCGCGTTTATGTCGATGTATGCTCTGAAGTAGATCGCTAGTGGAATGAAGAGTCCTGGTTGATGTCTGGCACAACATATAAGGCTATTCAATGCATGGATAGGTACATCTGATCACAACAAATAGTGCACTGATAGACTAATTAGGATGTAACCAGAAGATTATTTCACAATCGCTTGTTAGCAGACTGTAGGCATACATGTATATTGTATCTTCCATTTTGGCGATTGTGACTGATGGATTGAGAAAATGCCAGAAAATAGGGGAACAACCTAGTGGTTTCGAAGCAAATTGGGTAATTAAGAATGACTGTCTCTGTACTTTATTCTAAATGATTCATTTTAACACAAATCACCAATAATTGAAATGAAAGGAGAAAGAAGAAAGGCACAGATAGGAATCATATAAACACTAAATGTAACACTCCGGGATTATATCAGATGTTATCTACCACCTTCGAAGGACCAACCATCTGAGAAAAGCATGCAAATCTAACATTTCCTGTCGTCGAACTCTAAGGAAACAATTTCGCAATATAATAACATGAAATAGGCAAAGAAGATGTATCTTGACTTGTATTTTAAAAACCTGTAAAAATGTGTAATACAACTTGTTCACTTAGTTACAGTTGATATTCATAGCACAATAATTATCAATATTGATATAAAATGATATATAGCAAAGGGCGTAAACTAAAAGCCAGTTAAGTGAAACCCGTAAGTGGTATCTTTTGGTGACTAAATCGATGAGAAACTGCTAACTGGTCGAGACGATTCTTGTTTCCTGAAACAAACGATTGGCAATGGTGGATGAAAGGGTCTTTCTGGAACTGAAAACCACCTGGAGACTGAAAAGAACAGAATTAATTAATTCAACAAAACAGGAACTGCACTGGATTGACGGGGTCAGGAAGTGATTTTCAAGAGATGAAAAGCAGCATGTGAAATTGAATCGACGTAAAAATGATGCAGAGCCACTGAACGCCAATATACGAAAGATGGTTAACACGATAGACGACAAAATCTTTTCTACGGTATCCCTGAATCCCCAGGAAAACACCGAGAAGACCCTCCGCGAGTTTCTGGTGGACAAACTGAGCCTTGAGGAGTTTTCGAAATCTTCGGAAAATCGTCCATGCCCCCGCTTGAGTAACGAAGAAGAATAACCCTAACGCCGCGGAGTATCATGGTTCTTATACAGCCCGACCGAGAGGCGGTCTACGATGCTAGGAACTTCTCAAGAAATCGGGGATAAAGGAAGAGACAGACTTCCCACCCCTATTGAAAAAGAAACGTGCCACTCTGAGTTGATAGTGGTTTCCGGCATGAAGACACTTGTGTCTGGACACGGGTCAAAGTGGTAAGTCCACTAAGGGTTCCAGACGCGAGACCCTTAAGAAACCTGGATCCCCTGGTCGATGTGAAAACAGTCGTCAGCGTCTCAAATATCTTGTTATGATTTAACGATGCTACTTGATTCTACTGATGGAACGATATACATTAAAAAACCCTCATTATACTTGTTTTCAATACAGTATAATCCACAATATTGCTCCCTTCATGATGTTCAAGGTCTGTTTAAATTTATTTATCTCAATTAATCGCTTACACCATCATTCTCCGAGAACAAGGTGGTAAGAGGTGGTCAATATGGCCGTTCTCCGATAGCCCCAGTGCTATGGAGAGAGTGCACTCTAGTGTCGTTTGAGCAATAAATTAGGGTCATGACACTTTGGTATTGCGCATTGCGAGCACGAATCTGTTACGCAACATTATCATAATGTGTGCGACTCTCATAGTTTGGATTATTCTTGTGGTTTTGCCATGGACTCACAAAACCGTAAGTAATTCAACTTTTGAGCCTTTTTATACAAAGATATTCAATACATTATGTAATATGTTTCGGAGGATGATATCAATAATATCATTGAGCTACGTATGTAGAAGATGTATCGAAGAGCAAACTCGTTTCTGGTACATGACGATATGATAGATATCATGAGCCACATATTGAATCTTGTCATAATGTTTGTTCACGCATAGAAACGAAGTCTTCGACTTTTCTGACATGGTCCAAAGTGAAATCCATGGAGATGGTTTGGTTTTTTAACTCTCTTAACTGTGATTGCAGCTTATCAATTTTTCGGACATAGCCATCTCGCTTGATTATTTATTCAACAGATCGCTTTTCACTCATCATTCTCCGAGAAAACAGGTGTGAGGCTCATTATAAGGTAAACTTTGTATTTTCACCATTGATTCACAAACTGTAAACTAACTTTTAAGCCTTTTTTTTTTTACAGAAACATATTTACTAGTGTGTTAGAGGATTGAGGACAATATCATGAACAGAAGATAATTACATGGCAGTAACAAACATGATATATATCATGAACCACTTATTAACCGGTCATAATTATTGTTTATCCTATGGGGAAAGCGGTGTCCGCGACCTTCACCTCCAAAAGTTGCCCATGGTAACCACGGATATTTCTTTGTTTTTAACCTGCTAACCTTGTTATATTAAATTAAAATTTATCAGATAATAACAACTACTTTCCACAAAATTTTGTCGCATGAAATAGATAATCATGGGGGCAAGTAATAAAATTAATCTAGTTTCAGCCAATTTGCAGAGGTTTAGCCGATAAAAGTAAACGCAAAGAAATTATGAATATATACAGAAAAAAGAAATTCTCATCATATGTTTACAAGATATACATGTTTCTATAGACCATGAAAAATATCATGAAAATGAATGGGTTTTGATTCGTGTTATTGCTCCTTTCAAGTCAAAGTCGTAAGAGTGAGTCGCCATCCTCTTAAACAATAATTTTGAATATGAAATACTGGCCAAGTATATTTAAGGATGAAAATGGAAACTACATCATTTTAGACATAACCGTTGACGGTATTAGATTTTACCCTTAATTAACTTTATATGACTGAATGTGGACACTCCTACTTTTATATATAGACTTATTCAATAAGATATTAACTATGGGTAATGATTCAATTCGTAATTTGAGGAGACTGGAACCTTGTTTTAGATCCTTCGATTGACCTAGAAAATTATAAGAATATCAACAACCTAAGGCTCGTCAAATCATGTTTTAGATAATCTAGAAAACATTGAACTTACTAGACGCATGGAGAGAGGTGTACATCAATACGAGAAAATAAAGATGGTGGAAAAGAAACCCTCGGCAACAAGCTAGGTTAGATTTCTTCTTGGTCACTGAAGACCTGTTTAACATAAGCACCAATACCTCCATCATACCAGGCTATAAGAGGATCATTCGGCTGTACCACACTCATCTCTCTATCAACACAAAGTAGCAAAGAAAAAGGGACGTGGGTATTGGAAGTTCAACACATCATTATTGCGACATGGGGAATATATAGCATTGGTAACTGAATTTCACCTAATCGATACTAAGCGCATGAATATGGATCCCAAAATATACAGATGAAGAAGTAAACGACACCCAGATGATTCAGACTTACTCTTTAAACCATAAATGATACACTGTTTTTGAAACACTTTAACGAAAAGAGTCAGAGGGAATTACTATTTCATACTCGTCATGTCTTAAAAAAAAGACAAAAAAGAAAAATGGCAAAGAATTGGAGAGAAACATGATGTTGTTTTGGAGGATGAAATAAGAAATGCTTTCCAAAATGTTGATGAAACACTTCTCTCAAATCTTTCAAAAATAAAATCGAACTTGAAAAAATAAAAGAAGAAGAAATGAAAGGAAATACAAATTCGTAGAATAGGAACCCTAATGGTATGATGAAGGGGAGAAACCTACAAATTACTTTTTTGCCATCTGGAGAATAGAAAACTACACAAAACAAACTTATTAATTCTCTTTATAACTGGCAGTGGTCATGGAAACAACAGATGGAGAAGAAATAAGGTATGAACAGAAGATTTTTTATGAAAATTTGTATAAATTAAGTAATGTAATCGATGATGACAGTAAAGCTATATTCCAAACTATTGACACCCCTTCCTTAAGCAAAGACCAGTCAGATGAATTAGAACGTGAAATAAGCCTCGAGGAAATATCAATCGCCGTTAAATCGATGAAAAACAATAAAAGCCCTGGCCTAGATGGTTTCCTATAGAATTCTTTTAAGTTTTTCTGGAAGGACCTTAAAATATGGGTTCAGCGGTATGTTAAGGACTCTTTCAACCGGAACTCTTTAACAATGACTATGAATAGAGGAGTGATCACATGTATCCCCAAACCAGGCAAAGATAGAAGATTCCTAAAAAATTGGCCCCCTATCTCCCTCCTTAACGTATTGTATAAGATTATAAGTACTTGTATTACTAACGGGATTAAGAAGACACTTGATTATCTCATTAACGAAAACCAAACGGGTTTCATCCCAGGAAGATGCATAACAGAAAATATCCGACTCCTCTACGACATCATGTTCGAAACTAAAATACAAAACAAAAAAGGTTTATTAATTCTGATTGATTTTGAAAAAGCCTTTGACACCGTCTCCAAGAATTTTATTACGATGTGCTGGATAAGTTCGGCTTTGGATGTAACATACAGAAATGGGTAAATATATTGATATCAAATGCTTCTTCGTGTATTGTTCAGAATGGACATTTGTGAACATTTTTTGAAAACGAAAGGGGTTGTAGGCAGGGTGATCCAATCTCCCCATATTTATTCTTACTCGTTGCCGAAATACTTGGGATTATGATAAGAAATAACGAAAACATAAAGGGAATTGTGCTAAAAGGAATTGAGCATATTATTGGCCAGTATGCTGATGATACTGAATTATTCTTGGATGGATCGGAAGCATCTCTAAATGAAGCTATGAAAACACTTATAACATTTTACCATATGTCAGGTCTAAAAAATAAATATGGATAAAACCAAAGCAGTTTGGCTTGGGGTAATGGCTGGCAGTGAGACAACTTTATCCCATGATTTTAAGCTAGATTGGTATAGTGAAAAATTTTGACGTTCTGGGAATAAACTTAATGCACACTTACAAAACCTATGGGTGATCAATACTAAAAAGAGACTTGGAAAATATTAAAAGAATTCTTTTGAGCTGAAAAGACGAAATTTAACCCTGATTGAAAAATAACTGTTATAAAACTTTGGCTCTATCTACTCTTGTTCATATCCTCTTCTCTCCCAAATCCACCAGATGAGTTTATTAATAAATTTGAATAAGCTATTTTTAACTTCATATGGAACGATAAGAGGGACAAGATAAAAACGAATAAATTTAATGAAAGTACGAGGAGGGTGGCCTCAGGATGGTCGATGTTAAATTTTTTATTGATTCATTAAAACTTTCTTGTGTAAAGAGATATGTTTTAAAATCGAACTGCTATAGACTAGCTGGTTTTCCAATAGAACACATCATTTAGTAAGGAGCGAATATTAACAAAAAACTACAAAATTACAAATCCTAGTACTTGAAAGATGCACTTGATGCCTGGCATAGATATGTAAAAGGATATGTAGTTAATGATAATAACATAAATGAAATTCTTATGCAACCTCTCTGGTTAAATTACCAGTTTCACAATCCATATTTGATAATCAATAACTGGTTCAAACAAGGAATTGTCCATATAAAAGACATTTTCAATGACCAAGAGTTACTCTCATTTGCAGAACTTAAAACAAAATTTGATATTAAGGGCACAGTACTTGACCTAAACCGTGTCACTCTAAGTATCCCAACAAAATGGAAAGAAGTCATTAAAAAACTGGACACCCAAGCATAACAAATGTATCGATATGTTCCCTTTGAATGATTTTATTAAACCTAATAAAGCGATCTAGGTCATTTTACGATTATCTCATATCTAAATACAATTTTCCAAACGTATGCGATAAATGGGAAAGTGAATTAAACAATCATATCGATTGGAAGACCATATTTTTGCAATACAGACAAAACCATTAAAGACACAAAGCTTTTTAGATTTTCCATACAAATTTATTCATAGAGTTATTTATACAAAACGAGAGTTGTTTAAAATGAAACTAGTTGATAATGACATATGTACATCATGTGGAGTAAGTGAGAATATTTATCATGTATATATTGAATGTCCAACCATTAGATTATTCTGGAAAGAATTCACCAATTTTGTAAATTGTGTCTTTCTACAGAACATTCGTACTCTCAGCTCAAGATATACTATTTTGTGCTAACAGCGACCCTTTGCTCAACCACATGATCATATTAGCCAAACGTCACATTTTTGTCATGAATATCAAGGGTGTGAAACCAAGTTTCACCACATATAAAGAGTTATTAAAAGATGTATATGAAATTGAGAAGTATATTGCTAGAAACAATTTCAATATGAATTTATTTGAGAGAAAATGGATTATACTCCAAAATGTTCTGTGAATGTGACAATGAAATAGCTTATACCCAAATATATATCTGTCATTGCTCCAGTTTTACTTGCTCTTTTTCCCCCAGTGGAAGTTGAAACAGAGTGACATGCCATCCATGATATGATTTCATTACAAAACTATGTCCAGACATTGTTTCATAGAAAGTGTATCCAAGTGAAGTGAATAAAAAAAATATGAAAAAACAAAAAACAACAACTTATAATTACACTGGAATCCACGCACTGTTACATTTTGAGTGATTATATTTTTTCACAAAGATAAAGAAATTTATTCTTTATATCTATTTTGTGTTTATTTGTTTTTGACTAAAGCCTAAATGAATAAAAAATATTGTTAGAAGATTTACTTTAATGAAATTAGGAGCATGGTATGGAGTAACAAAAATGATTACAAAGCCAAGCCATATAGCCGGAATATTGCTGAGTGAGGCGTAAAACTAAACACACTCACTCAGATAAATAAAACTGTCATTAGATAAACTGGAAATAAACTTATAACACATGGGAATAGTACACGTTGATCTAGGCGTAGAACTGAAAAGAATGAACATGATGTAATCATTTCTAATACACTTGTATGTTTTTAGCTCAATATGTAAATTATTTACAAGATGAAGTTTTACGTCTAGCAGAAATAGTTCCGCATATTGCCTACTTCTGAGAGGGTTTTGCAAAATCACTTATTTGCCACTAACACAAGTTCTCGTGAGAAATAAATCAGTAGGACTCATGAAGCTCAGGCCTTTTAAAGAAACGAGAATATGTTTTCACAGTTATTCACTGTTATTTAGTGTTAATTATCTCTAGGCCTACATGCTGATGCTTGCAATTGACACTGAGAAGAAGCAGTGAGTGTCCCTAATGCGATGAAAAGACCCTTTAGCCCATAACAGCCCACTGTGTTCACTTTGGGTACTCACATTCAATCTGCTCATTTCCACCTTCAAGGTCCCTTTGATGTCGGCAATGTGAACAAATAAAATTGGCGGCCGGATGACGTCCACGCGAGACTACCTAAATCATTCTAAAACACACAACTGACATTTTATGTCTATATTGTATGTTTGTTTTGTTGTATAACGCGGAAAGCTATTGTCAAACTGTAATTTTAGATTTAGATTAAAAAACAACAACAAAGTGTATTTCCCGTGAGTCTTTGCGAGACGCCATTTTCATAGCCGCCTTACTTTCCCTCAAAGCACTGGAACAGAGAATTCGCGAAAAGAAAGATGGCAATGGCAACGAAAAATCTCGCAGTACCATGACCGTGTCAGGTAAGACCAGAGTTTTGTTCTTAAATAACGTTTAAAGAATTATTTACTTTACCTACAGAAACTGGATTGCTAAACAAGCTAATCTTCGCAAATTACTGTCATTGGTCATAAGCATGATAAGTATTCGTCACTGTGCATAATTTTCATAGACTTACATGTTAATTTGGTGCAGCTAGAACAATTGTCTTGAATTAATTTTCCGTTTGATATTGTTAATATTTTGAACATGTGTCATGAATTATCTCAGCTGTAAAGACATAGTTTCCGTTTTATTTTCCATTCAGTAATTCAAGAATGGCCACACTTCGATTGATGCGTGTCATGGTTATGACAATTTTTGACATGGCGGTCTATGGTGAAAGGATACAGAATGTTGTATGTATGTTGCCCATGTAACTACAATGCGGAAAATACTTTAAGGAACATAACATTGAAATTATGTATCTGTGACCAAGATGATATCCTAACAACCTGCAAAATTTGACAACAAAATAAGGAAAACTGAATTAATGAAGATTACACAGCTACACATGCTATAACATGCAAGTCTATGCGAATTTTGCCGACTAACGAATACTAAAGTTCCATGACTGTATATACAGTTTCGCTCGGTTGGTGAAGTAAATTAAGTCTATCTAAAAAATATACTTTATCTACTATTTTGCAAAATATAGCCAAAAAGATTATTTATTAATGGATTTGTTTTATTCATTTAGGCTGTTGTGAGAAAAAAACTTTTGTCACGGCTACTCCTGGAGGAAAAGATCACCCTCGCTTACTGAAGGAATGTGTCTATGGTACAACGAAACACATTTTCTTTAGAGGTGGGGAACATTGCGATGTTTGTGGCGAACACTTGTTAGGTTTGATACACATTTTGTTTCTTAACTTCATCAGGCGATGTGATGGCACAATCAGCCACTGGGTTAAGTTCCTTGAAAATACATATAAACTAATATACTTTTAGATACGTCTCAAATAATGCAACATAATGACGCAACCATGCGTGGCGACATGTCACTCTCGCTGCACGACACAAACTGATGGACATTCGCGGGTTGTACCCATTTCCCTAATATTGCACACTGATTGTGGCTCAGTTATGTTCAAAAGTTAAACGCTGTTAACATTACTTTGATCTTCTATGTAAGGTGCTATGATAAAGTGTGAACTTAATAAAGACAAAGAGCACCCTGCGGAAAGTACTTCTACAAGGCTTTATTACTCTGAATACAGACATACTGGAAATCGTAACCCCCAAATACAACATTTATTACAACACCTTGTAGAACACTGTTGCAGTTGTGTCACGTTGTGTTTGCTAAGATTTATTCTAAGATGCTTCGGTGAAAGATCAACGGCGCCGACAGTACTTTTATCAGACGATAATGTGCATTTTTTGCATTACGTCCCAATGTAATACCATTCTAGTGTGACCCCTCGTCATCGAACACATTTGCATTACGTCACAATGTAACCGACGTCACGATGCATGTCAGTTGTCATCGCCTTGTACAGCCTCCTACAGTAAACTACTCCGTTGCCTCCCGTTGGTTTGCAGTTGCTTCACGCAGCTAACGTCACTGGTGGAAACATTACGTTCATGTTTTCCAGCGTTTAAAATGTCTCAATTCGACTCACAAGTTTCGAGCGACACGGTAACGTTCGCAATTTACATACCCACAATGCAATCGTGGAATGTCGCTTGACAACTCAGCTTCGTCTGGATGTACTGATCTAAACTTACGTTGGTAATAGAAATGCGACGTTCATGTGGTTTACGTTAATCATAGATGAAATTAATATAATTTAGAGAAGATATTTAATCCGAACGTAAACCGTCATGAAACTGTTTATTAATTTTTTTTCTGGTAACGTTCGTCTAAGTAACGTAGGGGGCAGACACATCAATAGAACAGCGCGCCAGTTATCCCTGTGGGAGGATTCTTAATTTAGGTCACTGACACTATCGATTGTTTTCTGCCTTGGATTAATCATAATTATCCTTAGAAAGTTTTAAATTTGGCATCTTAGAAAAGAAATACAGTTCGCTCTTCCACCATGTATAGTGTAATAAAGCACACTTTCTCCCTGAACTATAGAGAGAACTGTATTTCTTAAGTAGAAATGATTTCTTGGGAGTCAGTATTGGCCTGGAAGCTTCTATTTCAGCGCGTTTGAAAGCAGTATTCCAGCATTTAGTTTCAGAACAGAACCTTTAAACTTTTGTCACATCTCACATTTCATGAAGAAAGTTTGAGCACGTGAAGATGTCTGACGAGACTTATGCACCAATAAGGGAGGTTGGAGTCCCGTAAGTCAGTCTGGAAGAAACGTATGCACAAACCTCTGTCATCACATGTCCCGAACTTCCATGAATGTTTGAAAACCCAGACATATGACATTGCTCTCCTGTAAATGGACGTACCATGATACGGCAGTTACCTAAAGTGAAAACATCAGCTCTCCACATGGCTAAGAGGAGGTTACTCTCTCCTTCTCTCTCTAACAACATCTCTGCAGAGATAAATATAAGTGAGCTCACATTTCTGTTTTCTTTTTGATGCATAACGGTTGGTTGGTGATATGTATGAAATAATTGCTTTATATCTACAAACTGACAGGGAAATGGCCTATATTTTCTGTCTCGGTTATACATACCGGTTACTCTGTGTATTCAGTAACATATAGCCTAATAAACATCTTCCTTGCTGTCTACAGTGATCTTTCAGTCCACATGGGCTGTTCTCCTGTTGCATGCCGACCATCCTGCTACTTGTCACTTAACCGGCAAAACATCGACTTGACACCACCATCTCGGCTTTGCTGCACCCACTGCTGTATCCACTATCAACAAAGGTCGCCTGAAGTTTCAAGACGAAACACACGAAACAGACTTGGGATCAAATCATGGAAGACCACAGAAAACTCCCTTAAAGGAAAGTGGGAGAATTTAGTACTTGTTTAAATTGGCTGTTCAGTCTGTGCTAATGATTTCAGGGTGAATCGTGTTAGCCTAAATGAACGATCAGACATTGTACTTTATTGCCAGACTGCACATGGTAAAGACTTCAGTTAGGTGACAATTGGCAGGTTCCTGTACTCCCAATACTGACAGACAATCGTAAAGCAAACTGCCGCTCGTGGTATGGAATTTCGCTGAACATAAATGATTCGCGAGAGACAGCGCCAAAGATTCAGGCACCTATCCCCAGTGACATCTATAGCAATACAGACGACCAGTTCAAAACTGATTAATATCATCGGCTGCGACGTCAGTGGTGTTTGGGACACAGAGCATTGCCTCAACTGCGATGGAGACGTGTGCGGTTTAGTGAAGAGTCATGTTTATTTCGCTTGGGGGTACAGACAGAGTCGTGGGAAAGGTTATATTCGGAACTGTATACACAGTGAAATCTGTCAAAGCCGAACACTGTGCAATACGGCTTTCTCAATACGGAGTCTTGTTTTCAATTTCTCATTAACGCTTGCTTTATAATCCGGACTCTCTCAATTACTGAATACGGATTAAAATGACAGTCCCAACAATCAATTTGTTATGAGAAAAATGTTTTGTAATCCGGTCTTAGCTGACTAAAATAACAGTCTGTTGAATGCATCTGGGTTACTTCTGTTTTGGTGGTATCTTCCCATAAGACAGACCTCCCAAAAGACAGACCGCCTAAAACAACACATTTTATGGTTGGTTGCGTAATGCTTAATTAAGCTGTGCCCTTGATAACAATGGTATGTGCCCAGATAAAAAAAGACAACATTAGGTATTAACTAGGGATGCTACGATGCACAGATACTTTTTTCTAAACGATACAATTGTCGATACATTCAAGTGTACATTAAGTGGACAGGTTTGGTGGCGAGAGTGTAATACAACTTGAAATTATGGAGAAGCATTATACAAACATGCTGACATTGTCTTTTAAAGACAATTATAAGGTAGACATGCCTAATAATAGAGATATAGAGGTATCAACGTACTGTCAGAAATAGAAAAAAAACTGCTTTCGGGCTGTTACTCCGCATCCCTTCAGTTTACACAAAAGCAAATAGCATGTATCGAAATAACCCACATCGGCCTAACTGGGCGTTCAGTGGGATGCGTAATAGGATATCCAGAAAAGCATGTTTACTCGTAAAATCGAACAAAACTTAGAGAAAATACGAATAGATGTTGAAAACAGTAGATCAGACTATAGATGGCAATCAGTTCGCTCAGCCAGGTATGACGACGGACCGTCGGCTCACTTGGCATGAAATGCACGTGCTGCCTACAGGCACAAGGGGTCATCTCAAAGATAGGTTATGTTTTTCATGTGTGTTGAATATGTCTCATCTATTGATTAACATCTTACGTGTCTTTCTTTCATAAATGTTACGTTGAGATATGTAGAAGAGTACGATACCCATAGAAAAGCTTAATTCAGCCATCTTATTAAATGTCTCAAAATATATAGGTGGCATAACCACCCGAAGATCGACAGGATTGGGTATTATTTGTAAGTTGTTATGACATGCTACTTCCCCTATTTAATTACCCTAAAGGATAATCTTATTTTAGTTGATATCTCTTTCCCCCAGCCCGACCCCAACCACCGACTGCGACATCCGTCCTGGTATTGCTTTTGTGACGACCCCTCCTACCTGTTTGTTTTTATAGTGATTGTGACACTCCATGGTAGCTACATCCTTAATAGTTTCAGTATTAAAGTTATTATTTTTTTACGTCAGCTATAATTTATAATGAAGCTAAGTCTAATTTCAAAATGGACAATTAAAAAATGCCCTTTGCCATACAATATCATCGCTCACTAGTTTGCATAAAGCCATGGTCTGTTCCAAATAAGTCGCTTTGCTCATTTCTGCACTAATCTCTCCTCAGTGAAATCCTTATTTTACGTTTCCTATCTCCCTACCACTGAGACTGTAGTTAGGCCGAACTTAGTTTAACAGATATTTCACACTTACACATATTAGTAACATAAATTGTAGATATAAATGTAAAACAGTTTTTTCGTATTTCCGACAGTACTTTTAGATGCACCTGTAGGAACATGCAATATGATGCATTGAAAAGTAAAAGTCAAATACACTTTGACGCTCTTGGTAAAACTTCAATTCAACAATCCACGAAAGAAACTAAACTATGTTATGGTATAACAGCTTTGCAACGATGTATATAATGATGGTACCTTGAGTTTTATAAACAAGCAGAAAATGAAAGTTAACCCATTGGTTAACATGCAAACAAAGACTGATGAAATGCCAATCACCTTTTAAAGAAAACAGCCTCTTTTCAATTTACTGGCTTAATCCCTGACCCGCCAAGGAGGTATAAGACGTTTAAGACGCATGCAGGGTGCGGCCATATTGATATTATTCTGTACGAGAGAAAAAGGCAGGTAAAATGACCAGCACATGCCAATTTATAAAATTGAAAGCTGTGCTAAAATATGGTTGAAATATAAACTGGTTCCGTTACCTCCAGTGCCTTTTAATCCTCTGGAGTCTGCCTCCCGTAACAGTCGACACTGGTCTAGATGTTATACGTTACTGATCCAGATTCAATTTTCTGGCGACAACTTTATGGTGGGTTGGAATAAAGATATACATGTGTAATTACACGAACTTTATGGGAGAAGAAACACAGGTCGGAAAGAAAACGCCCAACAAGGGAATGGCCGATCTAAAGCAGAACTCGTCAGGTCCGGGATTGAGAAACGGAAGATACTATGAACCCGTGCGTGATTGAAACACACACCAATCCTTCACTTTACTTTATACATAACGATACGGGTTTACATTATTCACCCAGTTGAAGATACAGGATGGTAACTTTCACTCTGTTTGTCAAAATCATACAGGTATTTTCAGTTAGAGAATGATGAACACGCAATATAACTTCAGTCTACCGACATTTCGGTAATGATCTCGCACAAGAAACAAACCGCGATGTGATTTTGCCATTTTCACTTTAGCGTTACTTAATCCTCAATCCCAAACGACCAATCAGCCCCGGCGGGATGTAAGCAGTTGATTTTGATGGGCACCGCAGATGGTTTCTGACGTGCAATACGATGTGTTGGCAGTTGATCGTGATGGCACCGCAGATGGTTTCTTTGACGCAATACGATGTGTGGGCAGTTGATTGTGATGGGCACCGCAGATGGTTCCTGACGCACAACACGATGTGTGGGGCAGTTGATTGCGATGAGCACCGCAGATGGTTCTGACGCAATACGACGTGTGGGGCAGTTGATCGTGATGGCACCGCAGATTATTCTGACATGCAATAATGATGTGTGGGCAGTTGATTGTGATGAGCACCGCAGATGTATTCTGGACGCGCAATAATGATGTGGAAGCAGTTGATCGTGATGGCACCGCAGATGGTTTCTGATACGCAATACGATGTGTAGGGCAGTTGATTGTGATGAGTACCGCAGATGGCTCTGACGTACAACACGATGTGGGGGCAGTTGATCGGTGATGGGCACCGCAGATGGTTTCCCTGACGCGCAATACGATGCGGTGGGGCAGTTGATCCTGATGGGCACCGCATACATTGTTCCGGACGTACAAATCACGATGTGCGGAGCAGTTGATTGTGATGGCACCCGGGTAGATTGTTCCCTTGACGCAATACGATGCGTGGGCAGTTGATCGTGATGGGCAAATCGCAGATTGTTCCCCGACCTGGCAACACGATGTGCGGGGCAGTTGATCCTGATGGGTACCGCAGATTTATTCTGACACGCAATACGATGTAAGGGCAGTGGATTGTGATGCGGCACCGCAGATGGCTTCCCCGATCGTACAACACGATGTGTGGGGCAGTTGATCGTGATGGGTACCGCAGATGGCTTCTGACTCTGCAATACGATGTGGGGCAGTTGATTGTGATGGGTACCGCAGATGGTTTCTGACGCAATACGATGTGTGGGCAGTTGATTGTGATGGGTACCGCAGATGGCTCTGACGTGCAATCACGATGCGTGGGGCAGTTGATTGTGATGGGTACCGCAGATGGTTTCTGACGCACAATACGATGTGGGGCAGTGGATTCTGATGGGTACGCAGTTGATTGTGATGGGTACCCGCAGATGGTTCTGGACGCAATACGATGCGGGCAGTTGATTGTGATGGGTAATTCGCAGATTGTTTCCTGACGCAACAATACGATGTGGGGCAGTTGATTGTGATGGGTAAAATTGCAGATGGCTCCGACGCAATAATGATGTGGTTGGGCAGTTGATTGTGATGGGTACCCGCAGATGGTTCGACGCAATACGATGTGTGGGGCAGTTGATCAGATGGGTACTGCAGATTGTTTTGACTTGCACCACGATGTGGGCAGCAGTTGATCTCTGATGGGTACCGCAGATGGTTTCTGACACGCAATACGATGTGCAAGCAGTGGATTGTGATGGGTACCGCAGACGGTTCTGACGCAATACGTGATGTGTGGGGCAGTTGATTGTGATGGGTACGCAGTTGATTGTGATGGGTACCGCAGATGGCTTCTGACATGCAATACGATGTGTAGGGCAGTTGATTGTGATGGGTACCGCAGGTGGCTTCTGACGTACAATACGATGTGTGGGGCAGTTGATTGTGATGGGTACCGCAGATGGTTTCTGACGTACAATACGATGTGTGGGGCAGTTGATTGTGATGGGTACTCGCAGATGGTTTCTGACGTGCAATACGATGTGTGGGGGCAGTTGATTGTGATGGGTACTCGCAGATGGTTTCTGACGTGCAATACGATGTGTGGGGCAGTTGATTGTGATGGGTACCGCAGATGGTTTCTGACGCGTGCAATACGATGTGTGGGCAGTTTGATTGTGATGGGTACCCTCGCAGATGGTTTCTGACATGCAATACGATGCGTAGGGCAGTTGATCAGATGGGTACTCGCAGATGGTTTCTGACGTACAATACGATGTGTGGGGCAGTTGATTGTGATGGGTACCGCAGATGGTTTCTGACGTGCAATACGATGTGTGGGGCAGTTGATTGTGATGGGTACCGCATATATTGTTTCCGACGTACAATACGATGTGTGGAGCAGTTGATTGTGATGGGTACTGCAGATTGTTTCTGACGTGCAATACGATGTGGGGCAGTTGATTGTGATGGGTACCGCAGATTGTTTCTGACTTGCAATACGATGTGTGGGCAGTTGATTCCGATGGGTACCCGCAGATGGTTTCTGACATGCAATACGATGTGTGGGGCAGTGGATTGTGATGGAGTACCGCAGATGGTTTCTGACGTACAATACGATGTGTGGGGCAGTTGATTGTGATGGTACCACGCAGATGGTTTCTGACTTGCACCATACGATGTGTGGGGGCAGTTGATTGTGATGGGTACCGCAGATGGTTTCTGACGACGTGCAATACGATGTGTGGGGCAGTTGATTGTGATGGGTACCGCAGATGGTTTCTGACGTGCAATACGATGTGTGGGGCAGCTGATTGTGATGGGTACCGCAGATGGTTTCTGACGTGCAATACGATGTGGGGCAGTGGATTCTGATGGGTACGCAGTTGATTGTGATGGGTACTCGCAGATGGTTTCTGACGTGCAATACGATGTGTGGGGCAGTTGATTGTGATGGGTACTGCAGATTGTTTCTGACGTGCAATACGATGTGTGGGGCAGTTGATTGTGATGGGTACCGCAGATGGTTTCTGACGTGCAATACGATGTGTGGGGCAGTTGATTGTGATGGGTACTGCAGATGGTTTCTGACGTGCAATACGATGTGTGGGGCAGTTGATTGTGATGGTACCAGATTGTTTTGACTTGCAATACGATGTGTGGGGCAGTTGATTCTGATGGGTACTGCAGATGGTTTCTGACGTGCAATACGATGTGTGGGGCAGTTGATTGAGATGGGTACTGCAGATGGTTTCTGACGTGCAATACGATGTGTGGGGCAGTTGATTGTGATGGGTACGCAGTTGATTCTGATGGGTACTGCAGATTGTTTCTGACATGCAATGCGATGTGTGGGGCAGTTGATTGTGATGGGTTACTGCAGGTGGTTTCTGACGTGCAATACGATGTGTGGGGCAGTTGATTGTGATGGGTACTGCAGATGGTTTCTGACGTGCAATACGATGTGTGGGGCAGTTGATTGTGATGGGTACTTTGCAGATGGTTTCTGACGTACAATACGATGTGGGGCAGTTGATTGTGATGGGTACTGCAGATGGTTTTCCGACGTGCAATACGCAGATGTTTCGGCGATGTGTGGGCAGTTGATTGTGATGGGTACTGCAGATGGTTTCGACGTGCAATACGATGTGTGGGGCAGTTGATTGTGATGGGTACTGCAGATTGTTTCTGACTTGCAATACGATGTGTACGGGGTTGATTGTGATGGAGTACCGCAGGATGGTTTCTGACGTGCAATACGATGTGGTAAGGGCAGTTGATTGTGATGGGTACTGCATATATTGTTTCCGACGATACAATACGATGTGGGAGACAGTTGATTGTGATGGGTACTGCAGATTGATTTCTTGACGTGCAATTCGATGTGTGGGGCAGTTGATTGTGATATGGGTACTGCAGATTGTTTCTGACTTGCAATACGATGTGTGGGGCAGTTGATTCTGATGGGTACTGCAGATGGTTTCTGACATGCAATACGATGTGTGGCACTGTGGATTGTGATGTGGTACTCGCGGTGATGGTTTCTGACGTACAATACGATGTGTGGGCAGTTGATTGTGATGGGTACTGCAGATGGTTTCTGACTTGCAATACGATGTGTGGGAATGCAGTTGATTGTGATGGTACCGCAGATGGTTTCTGACGCAATACGATGTGTGGGGGCAGTTGATTGTGATGGAATTACTGCAGATGGTTTCTCGAGCGTGCAATACGATGTATGTAGGGCGGATCGTGATTGTGATTTTCTGATTGTTTCCGGACGTGCAATTACGATGGTATTAAGGGCAGTGGATTCTGGTAGGCACGCACCAGTTGATCAGTGATAGATTACCGCAGATGGTTTCTGACATTGCAACACGATGACGTAGCAGTTGATTAGCTGATAAGGTACTGCAGATTGTTTCTGACGCGTGCAATACGATGTGGGGCAGTTGATTGTGATGGAGTTACTGCAGATGGTTTCCGACGTGCAATACGATGTGTTGGGCAGTTGATTGTGATGGGTACACTGCAGATGGTTTCCGACGCGTGCACGACGATGTGCGGGGCAGTTGATTGTGATGATGTACCGCAGATTGTTTTGACGTGCAATACGATGTTATTAGCAGTTGATTGCGATGGAAGTACCTGCAGATGGTTTCTGACTTGCAATACGATGTGGGAACAGTGGATTGTGATGGGTATACGGCATGACAGTTTCTGACGCGCAATACGATGTGTGGGGCAGTTGATGGTGTGATGGGTACGCAGTCAGATTGGTTGATGGGTACCGCAGACGGTTTGTGACATGCAATACGATGCAGGGCAGCTGATTGTGATGGGTACTGCAGGTGGTTTCTGACGTGCAATACAGATGTGGGGCAGTTGATTGTGATGGGTAACGCAAAGATGGATTCTGACGCGCACAATGACGTGCGGGGCAGTTGATTGAATTGGACTACCGCAGATGTTTCTGACGTACAATACGATGTTATTAAGGGCAGTTGATTATGATGCGTTACTGCAGATGGTTTCCGATTACGCAATACGATGTGAGCGTTGATTGTGATGGCAAATTCGCAGATGGCTTCCGACCTGCAATATTATTACGACGTGGGGCAGTTGATTGTGATGGGTACTGCAGATGGTTTCTGGACGACGCAATACGATGTATTAAGGGCAGTTGATTGTGATGGGTACCGCAGATTGTTTCTGACGCACAATACGATGTGGGGCAGTTGATCGTGATGGCACTGCAGATGGTTTCTGACGCGCAATACGATGTAATGGGCAGTTGATTGTGATGGGTAACTGCATACATTGTCTCCACGACGTACAATACGATGTGTGGAGCAGTTGATCAGTGATGGCACCGCAGATTGTTTTACTGGACGCAATACGATGTGTAGGGCAGTTGATCGTGATGGGTACCGCAGATGGTTTCTGACCTGCAAACGATATGACGTGGGGCAGTTGATTCCGATGGGTACCGCAGATGGTTTCTGACATGCAATACGATGTGGGAGCAGTGGATCGTGATGGCAATTACGCAGATGGTTTCTGACGTACAACACGATGTGGGGCAGTTGATTGTGATGGGTACCGCAGATGGTTTCCTGACCTGCAATACGATGTGTGGCAGTTGATTGTGATGGGTACCGCAGATGGTTTCCTGACGTGCAATACGACGTAGGGCAGTTGATTGTGATGGCACCCGCAGATTGGTTTCCCTGACGTGCAATACGATTAGTGTGGGGCAGTTGATTGTGATGGCACTGCAGATGGTTTCTGACGCAATACGATGTGCGGGGCAGTGGATCCTGATGGTAGCACGCAGTTGATTGCAGATGGGTACCGCAGATGGTTTCTGACGCAATACGATGTGTGGGCAGTTGATTGTGATGGGTACCGCAGATTGTTTCTGACGTGCAATACGATGTGGGGCAGTTGATTGTGATGGCACCGCAGATGGTTTCCGACGCAATACGATGATGTGTTGGGCAGTTGATTGTGATGGGTACCGCAGATGGTTCCGACGCAATACGATGTGGGGGGCAGTTGATTGTGATGGGTACCGCAGATTGTTTTGACCTGCAATACGATGTGTGGGGCAGTTGATCCTGATGGGTACCGCAGATGGCTCTGACAATGCAATACGATGTGTGGGGCAGTGGATTGTGATGGGTACCGCAGACGGTTTCTGGACGCAACAATACGATGCGTGGGGCAGTTGATCGTGATAAAATTTTTACCAGATGGGTACGCAGTTGATTGTGATGGGTACCGCAGATGGTTCTGACATGCAATACGATGTGTAGGGCAGTTGATTGTGATGGGTACCGCAGGTGGTTTCTGACGTGCAATACGATGTAGTGGGCAGTTGATTAGTGATGGGTACTGCAGATGGCTTCTGGACGCAATACGACGATGTGGGGCAGTTGATTGTGATGGGTGCAGATTGTGTTCTGACGCAATACGATGTGTGGGAACAGTTGATTGTGATGGTACCGCAGATGGCTTCCTGACGTGCAATACGTGACGTGGGCAGTTGATTGTGATGGGTACCGCAGATGGTTTCTGACGTGCAATACGATGTGTGGGCAGTTGATTGTGATGGGTACCGCAGGATTGTTTCTGACGTGCAATACGATGTGGGGCAGTTGATCTGTGATGGGTACCGCGGCAGATGGTTTCTGACGCAATACGATGTGCGGGGCAGTTGATTGTGATGGGTACCGCAGATGGTTTCTGACGTGCAATACGATGTTATTAGGGCAGTTGATCGTGATGGGTACGCAGTTGATTGTGATGGGTACCGCAGAGATGGTTTCTGACGCAATACGATGTGTGGGGCAGTTGATTCCTGATCGGTACCGCAGATGGTCCTGACGTACAATACGATGTGTGGGCAGTTGATTGTGATGGGTACCGCAGATGGTTCTGACGTGGCAATACGATGTGTGGGCAGTTGATTCCTGATGGGTACCGCAGATGGTTTCTGACGTGCAATACGATGTGCGGGGCAGTTGATTTTCGCGTGATGGGTACCGCAGGATTGTTTCTGACGCAAATACGATGTGTGGGGCAGTGGATTCCTGATGGGTACGCAGTTGATTGTGATGGGTACCGCAGATGGTTTCTGACGCAATACGATGTGTGGGCAGTTGATTGTGATGGGTACCGCAGATGGTTTCTGACGTGCAATACGATGTGTGGGGCAGTTGATTGTGATGGGTACCGCAGATGGTTTCTGACGCAACAATGATGTGTTGGGCAGTTGATTGTGATGGGTACCGCAGATGGTTTCTGACGCAATACGATGTGGGGCAGTTGATTGTGATGGGTACCGCAGATTGTTTCTGACTTGCAATACGATGTGTGGGGCAGTTGATTCTGATGGGTACTGCAGATGGTTTCTGACGTGCAATACGATGTGTGGGGCAGTGGATTGTGATGGGTACCGCAGACGGTTTCTGACGCAATACGATGTGTGGGGCAGTTGATTGTGATGGGTACGCAGTTGATTCTGATGGGTACTGCAGATGGTTTCTGACATGCAATACGATGTGTGGGGCAGTTGATTGTGATGGGTACTGCAGATGGTTTCTGACGTGCAATACGATGTGTGGGGCAGTTGATTGTGATGGGTACTGCAGATGGTTTCTGACGTGCAATACGATGTGTGGGGCAGTTGATTGTGATGGGTACTCAGTTGATTCTGATGGGTACTGCAGATTGTTTCTGACGTGCAATACGATGTGTGGGGCAGTTGATTGTGATGGGTACTGCAGATGGTTTCTGACGTGCAATACGATGTGTGGGCAGTTGATTGTGATGGGTACTGCAGATGGTTTCTGACGCAATGCAATACGATGTGTGGGGCAGTTGATTGTGATGGGTACTGCAGATTGTTTCTGACGTGCAATACGATGTGTGGGGCAGTTGATTCTGATGGGTACCGCAGATGGTTTCTGACGTGCAATACGATGTGTGGGGCAGTTGATTGTGATGGGTACTGCAGATGGTTTCTGACGTGCAATACGATGTGTGGGGCAGTTGATTGTGATGGGTACGCAGTTGATTCTGATGGGTACTGCAGATGGTTTCTGACGTGCAATACGATGTGTGGGGCAGTTGATTCTGATGGGTACCGCAGATGGTTTCTGACATGCAATACGATGTGTGGGGCAGTTGATTGTGATGGGTACTGCAGATGGTTTCTGACGTACAATACGATGTGTGGGGCAGTTGATTCTGATGGGTACTGCAGATGGTTTCTGACATGCAATACGATGTGTGGGGCAGTTGATTGTGATGGGTACTGCAGATTGTTTCTGACGTACAATACGATGTGTGGGGCAGTTGATTGTGATGGGTACTGCAGATGGTTTCTGACATGCAATACGATGTGTGGGGCAGTTGATTGTGATGGGTACTGCAGATGGTTTCTGACGTACAATACGATGTGTGGGGCAGTTGATTGTGATGGGTACTGCAGATGGTTTCTGACGTGCAATACGATGTGTGGGGCAGTTGATTGTGATGGGTACTGCAGATTGTTTCTGACGTACAATACGATGTGTGGGGCAGTTGATTGTGATGGGTACTGCAGATTGTTTCTGACGTGCAATACGATGTGTGGGGCAGTTGATTGTGATGGGTACTGCAGATTGTTTCTGACTTGCAATACGATGTGTGGGGCAGTTGATTCTGATGGGTACTGCAGATGGTTTCTGACATGCAATACGATGTGTGGGGCAGTTGATTGTGATGGGTACTGCAGATGGTTTCTGACGTGCAATACGATGTGTGGGGCAGTTGATTGTGATGGGTACTGCAGATTGTTTCTGACGTGCAATACGATGTGTGGGGCAGTTGATTGTGATGGGTACTGCAGATTGTTTCTGACGTGCAATACGATGTGTGGGGCAGTTGATTCTGATGGGTACTGCAGATTGTTTCTGACATGCAATACGATGCACACCCATCACGTAGAAGTCTAGTTTCATGTAGTTTCAGCTGCAAGGTTGGCTGTATGGCGTATGCGCCATTTCCCATTTTCCTATACATCTGCTTCCACCTAATTGCCATTGCTTGTTGTTGTAAATTGGTTGCTTATCATGGATGTAGTCACTACAGCCATCATCTACATCGAAACGTCCCTAAATACTGTCGCTGAAGAAGTTGTTTCTATAAGTTAACTTACACATTTCTAGAATGTCAATCAATTAGCGGCCAAGTACTTTGCGCTAAGTTATCCGCCTGAACTAAAAAATTGGAACCATGTGGAACTATAGTAACGAGCAGAAAAATTGCGACAAAAAACCTTATTTTGTAGACTCGATCCTACAATAAAAATGCCGAAATACATTGTTTCTAGCCGCAAGTAGCTTGCCTTGTTGGTATGGAATTATCTCCCTTGGGTTCAGGGATGGCTTCATCACGTGGCCTCGTTGCTAGCAGACGATACCGAAGCTTTGCCATGACGTTACAAAACAACAGAAATCGACACTTGGCATATTATGAAGCAGGTATTACATCCGTAACTAGACTTGTGAAACTGGCGGGACTGCATCGGGCCTCTGTTTACCGAAATTTGAAGAAATTTGACGCAGTGTTAGGGACAGAGCGACAGGCTGGATCGGGACGTCGTGCTACTCTTGGGGCAAATGACAAACGACGTATCGCGGCGGCGTACCCAAACTGGTCTGCAAAACAGCTTGCTGTGAAGGCGTCAAGTCAAGGAACCCCTAAGGTATCAGAATGGACAATCAGAAGATCTTTAAAGCAATCTGGATATGTCAAGCGAGTGCCGAAGAAAGTTCCATTGATGACAACAACACATATGGAGAAAAGGCTTGCGTAGTGCAGGGAAATGCAGGGTACAGACTTTTCAAATGAAATTTTTACGGACGAATCAAAGTTTCAGTTTATAGGATCACAAGGAAGAAGTGGTCAAGAAGTTGACGTAACTGGAAAGTCGTTCCGAAGTTCTCATCCAGTGTCATGGTTTGGGGTGGTATAGGCAAACTCGGGGTGACGCCGCTGCTAACTATTATAGTAAGGATGGATTCACGCAAGTACTGTCAACTTATACAAGAAGGCATAGTGGAATCCCATATAGGACAGAGTGGAATACCTTTCAAACTTTTACAGGACAATGCACCTGTACACAAGTCAAGACACACCTGTAACTGGTTTGAAACGAGTCACGTGACCTGAGAGAAATTTCCAGCGGCATCACCAGACCTGAACCCAATTGAAAATGGGTGGCAGATTATGAAGGACAAATTAGAAAAGTTGGAACCGAAGAGTGTCGTTGAGTGGTCTAATCTCATCAGTCAAATATGGGTGGACCTACCCCAGGACTACATAGACAATTTGATTAACAGCATGGGACGCCGTATTCAGCAGTGCATCGAGAGAAACGGTGGACTAACAGACTATTGACTTGAATAAATGTAAACTTCAGTATCCAGAAAGGATGTATGCAAAATATAACTGAATTTATCAGTAAATAAATTGTGAAACTACGTCTGTGCAAAGGCGCATTTTTTCTGCTCGTTACTGTACATACTCCGTTTCATGCCTGGATCTGTGGATGCCTCTCCACTGGGTAGTATGAAATCATCCCCTTAGTCAGGCTTTCTTTTGTTATTCTAAATCTTTCTGCACCGATCTGAATATGAAACTGATGATGCGGTCTCATCTTAATTTTGAGTCAGCCTTTGATAAGACAGTGCAAGACTTTATTAAATCTCATATGTAAGATACCAGTTCAGATTTTCCTGTAAGTGAAGAGCTTCTTTCAAGGGAACTTACGACTGCAGGAATAAATTATGCTATAAACTACCTAAAGAGCGGAAAAGCTTCAGGGGAAGAAGGAATATCACCTGAGGTGCTGAAGTGTTCCAGTGACGTGCTCATATATTATGTACGTGTTGCATTGAACAAAATATTTGAATCTGGAAACTTTCCTACAGTTTGGAATATAGGTATAATTGTCATTCTCCACAAATCAGGAGATAAGGCAGGCCCTAACAAATACCGGGGAATTTCGATTTTGAACGTTTCGGGACAATCATTTACAACTGTCTTAGAAAAACGTTCTAGGTCTTAGATAGAACTGAACTACTTAATATGCGAATCCAAGCTTGCTTTAGGTCTAATTACTCTTCCACCGACAATATATTCCCTCTACAAGCATTAATCGCTAAATATATTATACTGAGTCAAAAAAGAAACTTCACATTCTTTCTTCAGGGCACTATAAAAGAACAAGGGATGGTAAGATGGTTAAATTGTTATTATTGCATTGCTGAGATCTGTGTGATGTACTCGATACACTGACAGTGCCATAATCAGTTCCATTAGGCTACACCGCCGTTCCAAAACATGGGTATACAGAATGTCAAGTCACAAGAATAAAAATGCAAAATTTCTCAGTTCAATATCGTGTATGGCCGCCCCGCGCATTCACCACTGCCAAACACCGTCTCCTCGTCGACTGCCTGATGCTTGTGAACACGTGGTTGGGGATTCTGCGCCATTGCTCTTGCAAGGCAGCGCCAAGTTCCTTCAAATTCTGAGGTTGGTTCCTAAGACCACGAAGCCTTCTCCCAAGTGCATCCCAAACGTGCTCTATTGGATTAAGGTCAGGGGACCTCGATGCCCAGTCCATGACGTTGATTCCAGCGTTTTGAAGGAAATTTCGTGTCAACATCGCGGTATGCGGCCGAGCATTATCATGCTGGAACTGTAGACCTGGGCCATGAGCCGCCATGAAAGGAACGAGTTCAGGGGTGAGCACCTGGTCGCGGTAAGCAGCAGCTTTGAGGTTTCCACGGATGACCAGAAGTCGTGAACGGTTGTTCCCACAGAAAGCACCCCACATCATGCAACTTCCGCCCTGAATCTCTCGACTTCCTGTACAAAACATTGGGCATACCGTGCACGACGTCGTCTCCAGACTCTATGCCTGCCGTCCGCGAATCTGAGGGTAAACCTGGATTCATCGCTAAAGACGACTCGATTCCAGTCTCTCTGGGTCCATCGGAGGTGACGTTGGGCCCACAGCAGACGCTGACGTTGATGAAACGGCGTCAATATTGGCCCACGATATGGACGTCGAACGTTTTTCTAGAGTCGAAAGATAGGGATCCCATTTCGGATACATAGATGTATCATCAGAGAAAAAATATTCATTATTTTTCAAATTACATTTTCTGAAGTTTCTTTTTTGACTCAGTATATTTGTGCAAACCACGTGGTAGGTTTTACTGTGTCTTTATTGACTTTAAGAAGGCCTTTGGCTATGTGGACGGAAACAAGTTATTATTTAAATGAGCACTAAAGGGATGTCATGGGAAAATGTTTAATGTACTTAAGAATATGTATTCATCAGTTAAATCATGTGTGAGATCAAACTCGAAAGAAAAGAACGAGTAACTTTATCGCTTCTGCAGGTGTCCGACAAGGATGTATTCTAAGTCCAATACTTTTCACCCTTTTCCATAAATGAGCTTGTCACTGTAAATGTGATCACAGTACATGTATATTTGTTGCACAGACTATTTGTGATATAATGCTATGTTTGTTTGCCGATGTTGTTACAATGTTCTCTTATACTGTTTCAGCGTTACAAAACCAATTCAATGTGCTCCAGTCTTTCTGTGAAAGAGGGGGATTTAAAGTCAATTTAACTAAATCAATGTTATTTTATTCAGAAAAGGAGGCATTGTTGCTAAACGTAAGAGCTAGGTTCTAAACAACGTATATATCAAAATTATATTATAAGTATTTAGGATTCTTGTTTTTACCAACTTTAAATTGGACAAAAGCATGTCAAACGCTAGCAGTTCAAGCTTCACGTGCAATGATACCTCTGTTCACATTATTTCCACCAACAAGATCACTCGCCTTCAGATTGACCATGGTGCAACAACTCGGCCATGCTCACGAGCTTACAGAGATCTTGACCAGCGTCTCAACCGACTGAGACAACAACTTGAAAGTGGAAGAAGATCACCTATTCAGTTCCTGGACGCAGCAGGTCACTTACTGAAGCTTCAATAAACTCAGAAATCCATGAACTCAAGTACAGTGTACTAGTTAACAGCCAGTGCCATTATAGTGTTATATTATACTATGATTTGCTGTGAATAAAAAAATATGAAAGAAAAACATGTTTTTATATCTTTATGCCAAGTTGTTAATGTGCTACTAATCAAATTGAAGGAAAACTAAGGGAGATTCCATTTATATATGAAGGGGGTAGATATATTACTCATGCATGAAATAACAGTCACCAGACCATGAATTGTTGTTTTGAGACTATAGGCGAAATGGGAACATGCCCTGACTCAGCACAGTGGTTAAATCGTTCTCCCGTCATGCCGGATAACTGAGTTCGATTTCCCGCATGGTACAATGTGTGAAGACCAGTTTTGATCTCCCCACCGTGTTGTTGCTGGAATATTGCTAAAAGCAGCGTAAAACTAAACTCACTCTGTTTCTGTCGGGGTATACAGATAACATTAACGATCGATATATTGGAAGGGACATAACTCTTGAAGGCTTAAAACTAGGTTTGAAGGGATTTGATTTCTTCATGTTGTTTTTTCATTTTATGATGTCAATCTTGTCAAATAAATAACTAAATCAGTTTTTACTCCTAAATGACTTTTACCAAGGATTTTTCCTATAATCTTTTCTACGGAAATTCTGTATATAATCATTCTTTGCCTTTTATGTCATTTTGAATATACATTTTGATTCAAACTATACACTTATGAATGCTTGAAGTGTATCTACCAAGATGCGCAGGTTGCGTTTTAATGTTTTGCAATCCACTTTTAGTATTACCCGATGGCCCTGCCCGGGCCGACTTTTCATGGCCCGAGTTTCAGGCACTCCCCGGAGAAAACCAAATCGAATTTCTGTGTGTCGCTCTAATCAAACAAGGCGTAGTGAAAGGCAACAATACCGGGTCCAACTTCATTGAATTAGGGACGGTGGGGTAGCCTAGTGGTTAAAGCGTTCGCTCATCACGCCGAAGACCCGGATTCGTTTCCCCACATGGGTGCAAGGTGTGAAACCCATTCCTGGTGTCCCCCGCCGTGGTATTGCTGGAATATTGCTGAAAGCGACGTAAAACCAAGTTCACTTACTCATTAATTATGGGAATTGGCATCGGAAATTTTGTCAGAGTGGTAGAGAGTACATGAAATGTCTCGGACCAAACATATTTAATGTAGTTGACCCAGCATATATTCAAGCTACTGAGCTGACTTTGAAAATCGTCTTTGGACTAGCTGAAGGAAAACAAAACCGTCAATTATTTTATGTTTCTGTTTCTCTTTCCGGAAATATGATAAAGTGTTTTCTGTTTTCAGAGATATTTACATTTATTTGCAAGTGAACGTCCAGTGTCTGAAAGGAGATTTTCATTACACTTTTTTATGTATCAGTTTGAGAAAGAAATTGTCAACATGCGGTGTGTGCACATGATACTTGACATTGACGTAGTTTCATAGGGGGCCATGTATGTCGTGTTGAACATGATCTTGGTCTGTGTACCTCAATAATAATTGTGCTGAACGATGACACCACTGTAAACTGTAGAACTTAATCAATGTAATGGCATGTCATGGCGTTGTCGGGTTCTACAGAAACCAAGTCGGAATCTCGCAGATGGAATCAAGAGAGCTACATGCTGTAGTGAGGATACACCCCTGTTTTTTATACCTGAACTGGTATACATTTTCTGTACATGCACAATTGTCCTACAGGTGCCTCCATATGAGGAATAAGTTACACAACGCTAAACGTCACAGACACGGTATATTTGTAATGTTATGCAGAAGATCAGTACAGAGTACGGCTTTTACAAACTACTGTCTTCGTTCGCTCGTTGTTGAAGCGATTTTGATGATGTATTGTTTTTGTAAAGGGTTCATTTCACTCACACTACACTAAAACCTTGCTCTCCTCTTCTTAGTGTTCACACTTTACATTTGCTTGTCACGTGTTCAGTAGTTAAGCTGTCAAAATGCCGATAACATGTTATTCATAAAAACAAAGTTGTTTACCAGTCGTTGTCAAGTTGCGATGATAGGTGCTCAGTGTGGAGTATGTATACAATATGGAATCAGTCATGTCTGGTGAATGCAGTGATATCATGTCTATATTGCATTTGAAAACAGGACCGTATATTTGTAAATAGTAGCTACAGGCACACAAAGGATCCCGTGTAAACACAACCGACACCTTTCACACAAATGTGTAACTAAAGTGGTTTTTTACAAATACTGAAGTGTATAAATGGTATACTTTGCTGTACATAACAAACGCATACATACTCAACATTTGAAATGACTGCATAAGGTATTTGTTCACACAAAACACTTAATGATGTATGACTCATGAAGGTCGGGTTAGAATATTGGCCTTCAGTAACCCATGCTTGTCGTAAGAGGCGACTAACGGTTTCGGATGGTCAGGTTCGCAAACTTGGTTGACTCATGTCATCGTATCTCAATTCTATAGATGCTCATGCTGTTGATCCGCGGGTTGTCGGGCCCAGGCTCGAATAGTTACAGACTCCCGGCATATAGCTGGGATACTGCTGAGTGCGGCGTTAAACAACAAACCAACCATAAAATGTTTTCACTTTACAATTCATTTCGGGTTCAATTTCATTTTCCCCGAAATAGAGACTCAGGTTTGACATTCCAGAATAGAAAATTGAAAACAGTTTCATCTCTCATAATATTGCATTTAATTTCCATTGAATTATCTGAATTCGGTTCAAGTGTAAATGTCACGACTGGGACTTGTGGGTTTTATCAATGTGTAGAACGTTGTTTATGAATTATAACCCTATTCACGACAAGGTGCGAACTTTGTACTCAGATACATTATTACCCTTGGTAGTAGGGCCTACTGTACTGCGCTGTGCATATGATGGCGCCACCCGCCGCACCAGGACACACATGACTAATACAAATTGCTCTCTCGAGGAAATCTGCTTTCATAACATTGTCCACAGGACATTTAATGATGACTTATTAATCGTTTACTAACGGTAAATATAACATCGCTCTTATCATACAGTCAATATCACGCTTGGACACATAGAACAAGAAGGGTGCAGATTATAGAATAGCATATATGGAATTGGTTCCTAGTTAATCACTGAGGACAGCGAAAACATTATACATGAAACATTTTCCCAACTTAAAAAAAAGTATCCAAAGACAATATCTATGTTATCTCTTCATGAGTCAGATGCAGTGCCGTTGCATTAATATAAAGCACAGATTGATAATATTAAAATGCAGCTTGTTCCTGCAGTTCTCATACATAAATATGTCACATGCAAGATACATTACGTATATCAACAATATTAAACTCTAATAGAACAAAAGATGCATGGAATACACTCCTCCTGACATTGACTTCGGAGGGAAA
Source organism: Haliotis rubra (assembly GCF_003918875.1). Lineage (NCBI taxonomy): Eukaryota > Metazoa > Mollusca > Gastropoda > Lepetellida > Haliotidae > Haliotis > Haliotis rubra. The sequence continues at coordinate 19,062 of NW_025766053.1, read as the reverse complement.
TTAAAACAGGGGATTCTTGGGAAAAGACTGAAAGAAGCAGAGGTGAAATCCTTCCTAAATTTACAAAAAAGTTACAAGATTTGTCAATACCATCTTTACAAAATTTGAAACTTTTGCAAATATGAACTTAACAAATTGTTCTTTTATATGTATCGCCATTTCCTTTTCTTGTGACCGGTGGTCAGAACACAGAAACATGATCAACAAAGGGGTCCAGGACACTTGCATTTGATAGACACCTGGTGTTCAGGACACTGGCATTTGATAGACACCTGGTGTTCAGGACACTTAAATATGACGGACAGTGGGTGGTCAGGACACTGAAACATGATAGACACTTGGTGGTCAGTACACTGAAATATGGTAGACACCTGGTGGTCAGTACACTGAAATATGATAGACACATGGTGGTCAGTACACTGAAATATGATAGACACCTGGTGGTCAGTACACTGAAACATGATAGACACATGGTGGTCAGGACACTGAAACATGATCAACAAAGGGTCCAGGACACTTGCATTTGATAAACACCTGGTGTTCAGGACACTGGTATTTGATAGACACCTGGTGTTCAGGACACTTAAATATGACGGACAGTGGGTGGTCAGGACACTGAAACATGATAGACACTTGCAAGGTGGTCAGTACACTGAAATATGGTAGACACCTGGTGGGCAGTACACTGAAATATGATAGACACCTGGTGGTAAGTGCACTGAAATCTGATAGACACCTGGTGGTCAGTACACTGAAACATGATAGACACCTGGTGGTCAGTGCACTGATATATGATAGACACATGGTGGTCAGTACACTGAAATATGATGAGGCACATGGTGGTCAGTACACTGAAACATGATAGACACCTGGTGGTCAGTACACTGAAACATGATAGACACATGGTGGTCAGTACACTGAAACATGATATATTAGACACCTGCGGTCAGTACACTGGAAACATGATAGACACCTGGTGGTCAGTACACTGAAATATGATAGGCCCCTGGTGGTCAGGTCACTGAAACATCTTGGACAATCTGGTGGTCCGGACACTGAAAACATGATAGGCACCTGGTGGTCAGGACACCTAAATATGACAGACAGTGGGTGGTCAGTACACTGAAACATGATAGACACCTGGTGGTCAGTACACTGAAACATGATAGACACCTGGTGGTCAGGACACTGAAATATGATAGACACCTGGTGGTCAGTACACTGAAATATGATAGACACCTGGTGGTCAGTACACTGAAATATGATAGACACCTGGTGGTCAGTACACTGAAATATGATAGACACCTGGTGGTCAGGACACTGAAATATGATAGACACCTGGTGGTCAGTACACTGAAATATGATAGACACCTGGTGGTCAGTACACTGAAACATGATAGACACCTGGTGGTCAGGTCACTGAAATATGATAGGCACCTGGTGGTCAGTACACTGAAACATCTTGGACACCTGGTGGTCAGGACACTGAAACATGATAGACACCTGGTGGTCAGGTCACTGAAATATGATAGACACCCTGGTGGTCAGGACACTGAAATATGATAGACACCCTAGTGGTCAGGACACCGAGATATGACAGAAAGTGGGTGGTCAGTACACTGAAACGTGATAGACACCTGGTGGTCAGGACACTGAAATATGATAGACACCTGGTGGTCAGGACACTGAAATATATGATAGACACCTAGTGGTTAGGACACCGAGATATGACAGACAGTGGGTGGTCAGTACACTGAAACGTGATAGACACCTGGTGGTCAGGACACTGAAACATGATAGACACCTGGTGGTCAGGACACTGAAACATGATAGACACCTGGTGGTCAGGTCACTGAAACATGATGATAGACACCTGGTGGTCAGGTCACTGAAACATGATAGACACCTGGTGGTCAGGACATTGAAACATGATAGACACCTGGTGGTCAGGTCACTGAAACATGATAGACACCTGGTGGTCAGGACACTGAAACATGATAGACACCTGGTGGTCAGGACACTGAAACATGATAGACACCTAGTGATCAGGACACCGAAATATGACAGACAGTGGGTTGAAGTCAATTACACTGAAACGTGATAGACACCTGGTGGTGAGACACTAACATTACGGTTGCTCAGGACATTCAAAACTTTATAGACAGCAGTTTTTGTGCACTAATGTGGGTCGTGTTCCTGTGGTGTTTGTGTGCGTATGCGTATGCGATGCAAGTGCGTGCGTTGAAACAAAAGCTTTATGAGTACACCTTTTATCTGACATGAATTTTGAAGTAAAGAATATGTGATTCCACCATTACATTGGAGTGTAATACCCGTATGTCCGCCATTGTGTTTATTATTATTATTATTATATTATTATTATTATATTACCCATGTAAATCTAAGGATAGTTATACAGGGTGCGATGCGAATGTCGTTAGTGCACCCCAGATTACGACTATATATATATATACCATGTGGACGTTAAACCTTTATTTTGGCTTATGACCGCATCATAACAACTGGGACCAGTTGTTCATTTTCAAATGCTGGCCGGAAGGGAGCAGTATATGACGTCATTATGGCGTGAAACCTGGTTATGAAACATCTGTAAAAAATTATATCATTCACTTTGGTGTGCGTACATACTCACGTCGTATCCCAGAACGTTGGATACATCATTTTGAAAACCTCTAGACATACTTTTACAATTCGTGTTCAGACATTTGATATATAAAAAATTGTGATATTCACAGCACATCTGTACTACAGTAGGATCCAGCCCTTTAATAAATGAATTTTACTGATATAATTTCGTATGGAATAGACGGGTCAAATGTTGAATGAGATTAAATGTTTCCCTGACGTAGAGGGCCAAATCCATAAGAAATGAAAAGCGTTTTGTGACATGGCTTCACATTATACCCACTCATACTGAAAGCACGCATAGGGAAAGTAACCTTCAGTCATTGATTCATGTCAATATAACACGTAAAACAAGCTATGGGCCCAATTACATTAACCACTGACATATTCAGTGCTTTAGACGCATTCACTGTGTACCATAGGACATGGCGTACGTAGCCCAGCCCAAAGAAATTGATAACTAGAAGATAGTAATGTTAATGACGTTAATAGCAATAAACATTTGGGACTTAGTCTGCCTTTGATTGTTCCTGGACAGACCATGTTAACTGCAATGCTAAAGAAAGTTGCACCATTGGTAAAACTGTCTTAGAGTTTAAAATGTCGTCTCTCACGTAAAACCCTACGCACTATGTACAAACAATTATTTCGTCTATTTCGACTATTGTTTTCACATTTGGGAGAACTGTACCAAACAGCAAGCACTAACACTTGAAAAACGTAATCTTGATGTACTTAGAACTACATCGCGGTACGAATCATAATAAGCAATTTATGATGAGACAAATTTCCAACCACTATGCACGCAGGATATATCCAACAAGTAACATTTTTTTAGTAAAAATATAACAATTTAACTCCAAAATATTTCCAGTAATCTAACCCTTGTCCCTCACTACAAGGTATCCGAGAACACGTTTGAAACATCAAACTATCGATTGTAAAAGTGCAAATTATGCCAAGTCATTTCTCCCAGATACAGTAACATTGTGGAATTCTTCTACCGATCAGAGAATCGACTACCTTGGGTAGTTTAAGAAACAGATGTGTCAAATAATAATGGTCACAACTGGCAAATTTGGAAATTCTGGATTAAATCTTTGTCAGTTATCATTCAAACCTCAGAGTCAGTTGCGGGGATCTTAACGCATAAATGTTGTCATGGAGTAAACCATTTCAATAGGTTCTGTGAAGCTTCATGTATTCGAAACAACATGGTGTTTCCATATATATCAAAGTGCACCGAAATTCGGTCCCCTTTGTCTGTTTAACGTATTCAGCAATCATTCGGTGTAGCCCTTTATCATAAACCCCCCTCAAGGGCAGGACCCATAATTCTCAATGCCATCAGTAAATGTCGATTAACATCTCCCCACGTCGGCGGATCTTATGTATGTACATGTGCACAGGTTAGTGCACACAAATAGTTCTAATATTAGAAGCAGGAAACTATTGTTTGTTTGTTACATGTTTTTCCTCATGATGTTTACACCGTGTTTGTGTCCGGAGCGGTATTCATGTAAGCAACATGCTGCTTGTTTACCTATCTGGTTCCACCTTTGGAAATAAATATGTTTAAACCATGAGATGTGCTCGATGTTCAGTGTGCTCATGGTCCACTTAAACACAGATCAAAATGCTATGCAACTATATTCCACTCCAAGACGAGCCACAGACCTGGTATGGGACAGTTTTGTTACTATCATAGTTCCTGGGTTGTTGAAACTAAACTGATCATTTTTTAAAGTACGCCTGCTTATTTACGTTTCGATATGGCTCTGGGCAGCAGTGAAAACCTTCCAAGTGGTTACTCGAACGGTGACCAGGGTTTCTGTACCTGAAGGCTGCATAAAGTACTTGCTTTCTGTATTTTACTTTTGTAAAAAAGTTTTTAATAATCTATAGAGTACCTTGCTGACCACCTTACTGGGATGTCACCAACTCCGCTCTCACTGGAGATCTGCCATTTTGATACCGAAAAAATCACATTCTAAGACAAGCAGAAGCATGATTTTAATCTCCCTTAAAACACCAGCTTATGCATAAGTAAAAACAATATGTTTATTGAGTATAGTCTCCTTGAGATACGAGCTTATGTCTTTCAGTATTTGTTTATAATCTCCTTTGTGTTAACAGTTAACGAGTTTTGTGCAGAGATAACTGGAGAAATGGGGCCGGTTCCTGGCGTAGGCTGTAGGGAAACTGAGTTTCATTTGACAGTTCAGTTCCTGGGGGTATTGTTGTTTTGTATTATGTGTATTGTAGACAAAATTAGATGTAGGTAAATCGAGTTTTGGCGAAATGAAGACACGCCAGGGTCGAATTCGTGGATCGTCATAACCCAGCACAGGTATTGAACCATAACAGAAAATCGTTATTGGTAGTCACGGATTGATATTCCTGGCTGAATTGTACAACGCATGAATCGATCTTACGGCAAGTCAGTCAGTCAGTCAGTCTCTGTCACGAGGAAGGTTGTAGAAGAAGTTTAGCGTTTTGATTTAAAGTCCACTTGCAACCAACTGAAGATTTGGACACAAAGCCAGGTAATTCTTATTGATCTAACAAATCTAAATGTCGTATGTCCCAAATATGTGTAACACATTACATATTTATCCCTATAACTGATGAATCGAGTTATAAGAATTGCGTAAAATGGAGATTATCATCCGATTGTGTTTCTCTTTCGTAATTGTCATACATTAAAAATACAGATTATAGCACCCTACAATTTGATACTATGGGAATACACGATGGCAATAATTTCCATATCATGTAATATCATTCCAAGATGATGGATGTGTAAGGCGTACACTGACTCAATAGACGTGCACAAGGCTACAATGTTTACGTGAAACCATGTTTGTCAGGGACAACGAGTGACAACTTAGTTTAGTTTATTGAGATAGAAGGCACCATTTTGATTCATGGTTGACACCCGGTACACAGGACTGTCTTGCAATTGACGCTTTCCGACATGCCTTAAACATGATCAGATATTCGCATTATAAAATATCTACAGATCTAACGATCGTATGTCTACAGACCTAACGCTCGTGTGTCTACATACCAAGAGCTGGTGTGTCTACAGACCTAACACTCGTGTGTCTGCAGACATAACGCTCGTGTGTCTACAGGCCTAATGATCGTGCCTCTACGGACCTAATACTCATGTGTCTACACATATAACACCCAAGTGTCGACTGACCTAACACTCGTGTGTCTCAAAACCTCAGGCCCGTGAGTCTACAGACCTAACGCTCGTCTGTTTACAGACCTAACGATCGTGTGTCCTACAGACCTAACGCTCAAGTGTCTACAGACCCAACACCCGTGTGTCTACAGACCTAACGCTCGTGTGTCTACAGACCTAACGCTCGTCTGTCTACAGACCTAACGCTCGTGTGTCTACAAACCTAACGCTCGTGTTTCTACAGATCTAACACTCGTGTTCTATAGACCTAACACTCGTATGACTACAGATCTAACGCTGATGTGTCTACAGATCTAACGCTGATGTGTCTACAGATCTAACGCTCGTGTGTCTACAGACCTAATGATCAAGTGCCTCTACTGACCTAACACTCGTGTCTCGAAACCTCAGGCGCGTGAGTCTACAGACCTAACGCTCGTCTGTCTACAGACCTAACGATCTTGTGTCTACAGACCTAACGCTCAAGTGTCTACAGACCCAACACCCGTGTGTCTACAGACCCAACGCTCGTGTGCCTACAGACCTAACGCTCGTCTGTCTACAGACCTGACGCTCGTGTGTCTACAAACCTAACGCTCGTCTGTCTACAGACCTAGCGCTGGTGTGTCTACAGACCTAACACTCGTGTTCTATAGACCTAAGACTCGTGCGTCTACAGACCTCACGCCCGTGTTTCTACAGATCTAACACTCGTGTGTCTAGAGACCTAACACTCGTGTGTCTACAGACCTCACGCCCATGTGTCTACAGATCTAAAGCTCATGTGTCTAGAGATCTAACAATCGTGTGTCTACAGATCTAGCACTCGTGTGTCTAGAGACCTAACACTCGTGTGTCTAGAGATCTAACGATCTTGTGTCTACTGACCTCACGCACGTGTGGCTACAGATCTAACGCTGATGTGTCTACACACCTAACGCTCGTGTGTCTGGTGTGGGAAGGCTGGCAACAAACTTACATGGTGCCCTGACTGAGAATGGTGTAGAATCGAAGTATATGAACGACGTCCTTTAAAAATGAACTGCGGTGAGCATGTGTCTGGCAAAGCGGAAAGAGCTTTATGAAACTAAGTTTTGGCTCACTGAAGATGAACAATATTATTAAATAAAATAGAAATGCTAATATACGCGTAATAGGAGCAGGTTGGGAGGGTTTTTAGAAACCCGCACAATTGTTGCTATTCTGTGACTTCCAGGCACTCGCACACACAGAGACTCCCACACATACACACATATATACGACTCCTACACAAAGACACACACTTACACAAAACAACACATACAGACACACAGACGCACACATACAGACACAGAACAACGCACAAAGACACACACTGAGACACAGACACACGGACAGCGAAAACACAAAAAGACAAACAGATACACACACGCACTCAGACATACAAACACGCACACACGCACTCAGACATGCAAACACACACATACGTACACAGACACAGAACAACACACACACGTAGACACACACACACGCTCACTGTATGTGTGGTGTAGGATGGAGTGTGACATCCCCAGTATGCACGGTGGCATGAGTCGGACGCTAATGTCATTATCTTGTGTATGTGTGGTGTAGGATGGAGTGTGGCATCCCTAGTATGAACGGCAGGAGTCGGACGCTAATGTCATTATCTTGTGTATGTGTGGTGTAGGATGGAGTGTGGCATCCCTAGTATGCACGGCAGGAGTTGGACGCTAAAGTCATTATCTTGTGTATGTGTTGCTGCTTCATGTGAAAGTTTTAAATGCAGGCAAGTTATTTTATCTACTGTTGTCCCAGCACGCGAATTGACGGAATCAGTGTTGTGCATTAGGGCAGTCATTCAGCTGTCATGTTGCTGGAAGACATTTATAGTAGGTGTGAATGAATGCCTTAAATCGAGAGCGGCTCGGCAGGTCTTTCCGAAGCGGGTAACAGCGGGTGATAGTCGCCAGACATCGTTCACTGGGAGTGTTGTCATCTAGGTGGGTGGGGGTGAGGTAGGGTGGGAGGTGGGGTGGGGGTGGTGGTGGGGGTGAGGTAGGGTGGGGTGGGTTTGGGGTTGGGGGTAGTTCTTCCCAGCACAGTAATGTAAATAACATTGGCCTGGTCTGTTTAAACTAGTCGCATGCATTTAACTGTTGGTTAATAAGTCAGATGTGTGTATCACATAATGTCCATTCAGTTATGGTAATGTGACGCGTCAATTGTATGACATAGACAGCCTGAAACGTCTTGCTATCGCTCGAAAAATAACTAGAGTTGACTTATTCCATTTGACCATACCTTTCTAAGTACACTTCTTTAATGAGCCAGTAACACTGCTGTTTCTTGCAAAGTATATATGCTTTTAACACTATTCTTGACATAAAACATGACCGGCAGATGGCGAGAAATACATAAAAAGAAGATATTTTGTGCAACTTAAAGGTTGGAGAGATTAATTTACATGAAATCATGAAACATGAAATCATTACTTATTCCTCAAAAATATGTATACGAACTGCAGGATAGAACTTGAACACGCGCATTCTGTAAATTACGAGAGTACCACTACACAATTTTAATGTTAGATTTTTAGAAAGAAGTATGTGAGTAAAAGAACTAGTTTATGCCACTTTTGTAATGAAGGCTATGTCGAGGACGAATTTCATGTTCTTTTCATTTGTGAGCATTACCAGTCTCTTAGAAACAAATAATTCCCTATGATCTCAACTGTGTACAAAGATGAAAAACACATGAAAAACCTGTAAACTCAAGAAATACCAATATAATATTATCTGTTTCCAATATTCCTTAAAAAGATTTTTGACTGACTGACTGAGTTTAGTTTTACGCCGCTTGTAGCAATATTCCAGCAATATCACGGCGGGGGACACCAGAAATGGGCTTTCACACATTGTGCCCATGTGGGGAAAAAAGATTTTGAAATTAGACGGTAATATATGTATGCATATTTATATTTCCACGTTCTTAAAATATTATAAAGAAGGAAACAACTGTACTATAGGTCATGGCCTGAAATAGTGAATTACACATCTGTCTCGTCTGACAATGCTAAAGGGCAAATCATCCACAGTAACTTTATTACTGAAAACATTAAAAAAATACCGTGCAAGTAGCACGCATCGACATAAACTTCATTGAATAAAACATTTACACTTCGACGAGGTCAGGACGTGCTGTCAGGCCCTGGAACCTTGTTGCACACATGGGGAAACTGATCGATAACTACAGTCACAGCACAGTGGCGCAGTGGACTCTTCATGTCAGATGTAATGGGGAAACTGATCGGTAAATCACAGTCACAGCACAGTGGCGCAGTGGACTTTTCATGTCGGATATGATAGGGGAAACTGATCGATAACCAGCGTCATTAGCAAACAGTGTGCACACACAGTGGACTCTTCTGTAACCAGATGTAATACATCCTTAGGGCCATTTGAAGGTTAGGGTATGGAAGTGATATGATTAGTAAACCAGTAGTAAACTGTCTACTGTGTGATAACCCTCATAGCATTGCATATCAGCGTTCTGCATTGAAATTCAGGAATGTTGCTGAATAAATGAAAATGCACTGGACTCTCTAGGATATTTGCTTCCCTTCCTTTCTTTCTACCCAAATTAGTTTACATCGAGCGCAACCAGAGGTCGAAACGAACATAAACAATCCTGAATAGTGATGATTGTGATGACACTTTCCTGAACTCTGATGACAATACTAACCTGAATTCATTATCCTGAATCGTGATGTCATTCACTAATCTGAATGGCATGCTAATGTGTTCTTTTCCTCTGGAAACTAACTGAGGCTGGCTGATAGGATTCCTTCTACAATACACACACCACAACCACTTGCTAAAATGTCATTGATCTGCAAACATTTGGATAGTATATATATTATTTACATAAATGTGCATATCGTAAGAAGTAGCACAAAATTGCAAAAAGGGTAGTTCGTTCTACTGAAAACAGTGTGGATTTTAAAGTGAACAATGACAATCGTAACGATTAGGTCCTGTCTGGTATACATCTCAAACATCTATGTTTAATAACGGAAGGTTTTCTTCAGCATTTGTCAACCGCGAAGTTAAAAAAATTACCAAAAATACATTAAAAAGCAAATAACAAAATCATAAAGCAAAAGCTAAACAGACAATTGAAATGATCAATAAATCCAACATCCAACTGATACGTTTGTCAAATAGCGATGGCAACTATTGCTGTTATAATGCAAAATATAAAACCCAACATGTTATAGCAGTGAAACCTCATCAGTAACACAACTGTGTTATGAGAATTATAGCACCGAGCCCAGCGCGCCGAAGATTTTCGAATGAACTTCACAGAAAAAACAATAAAATGGGATACTTGGGCGTTTTCTATTCTACTTGAACTAATCGCCGGTAAGATGTTGTGATTCTAATGGTCGTCTACTCGCTGCGTTTCATCTAAACATATTGATACTATGCTAACATTACATTATTATGTTAAATGGAATATAATGGCGCCACTTGCTATCATAAGGTGTTAAAAATAACTATACTTTAACTGGTTCTTTCTCAATGTTAGATTTTACATTTGCCTTTTGTTGAGGTCTGTTCTATGTTGTAACAATGTAGTTACTAAACTGCAGTTCTCACTTCCTTTTAGAAAACTCCGCATCTGCAATAAGGGATTACATTGCATCAGTCGTCAATTGGAAACAAATATTCCCTGTTCTCTCAACAACGCGTCCTTCCGCATAAGTTTAGTGTATGTGTCGTCATCAACAGCAGACGGCTCTGATGTAGCAACATCGTTGGCTGCATCGTGACAGTCTGGAGCAAAGCACCTCTGCTATAGCAAATATCGTTGACTGCATCGTTACAGTCTGGTACAAAAGCACTCTTGATGTTGCAACATCGTTGACGGTGCATCGTCACAGTCTGGTACAGTTACACTGCACTCTGATGTTGCAACATCGTTGACAACATCGTCACACAGTCTGGAGCAAAAGCACTCTGCCAGAACAGGCAAGGCCGCAGCCCTGTTACTGAATCATTTCGGTTCATGACTGGCAGCTCACACATAATGTCAACATCTTCATCTCTTGATTTCACAGTAGTCCGGCAACACCTGGTCGTCATGGCTTGGCGCTGCAGCTTGATTAATGCTCAGGATCCCGTTTCCTCTGTGAAAGACAATATGTTTGATTGGTATATAATGACATGCTCTGCTGTCAGATGGTGTCCTAATGATTAATCCAGTCGGTCCAATGTAATTTTCATCCCACACCATGCACTTCTTTCTTCTTTCTGATGGAAACCCGCCCTTTCGACAAAGGTTTCCAGCTTCTAAAAATAATGTACCCAAATATACCCATTGGCTCCTTATACGGAGTTGATCCTGACGTGATGATCGCCTGGTTTCCTTGAGAAACTCACTCCCTTTCAAATCCATCAACACTACGGAATCTCGGTTTTCCTTTATCAGTGAAACCTTCAGTGGCACCTTTCACAAATGATCGCAAATAACCAAGGAGCAAGTGATAAGGGCAGAACGGCTTGGTCAAAGAACAAAACATGCAAAATACATTACAAAGCTTGACAGCATAGTTTAAACCATACATATTTCTCCTTTAATTAAAATATTAAATGGCTATATTAACTACCGGGCAAAATAAGTTATCACTTTTATATAATGATTGTATAAAACAAGAACGCTGGTACAGGTTTGAACCCAAGCAGAAAACATTCCCAAAACGCAGCATGGTCCCGATAACAACGTAGCTGTCCGAAAACTTCCTAATGAATCGTGCATTTATTAAAAGTGTGAAAAGCGTAATTGTGGGACATGGTCCAAAATGCACGTGGATGATTTAGGACATAAACATCATGTGTTGGCCAATTTCCGGGTGTTATTGAGTATTTGAAGCACGTAAATTCATTTGGAACCGACGGCGTCAGCCGGAGGTTTCAAATAATGAAATATTCCCGTTATTTTGCTAATATTGAGTATTTGAAGCACGGGAATTCATGTGGAACCGACTTTTGGTTTTACTTTTGGTTTACAATCTGGCATAAATACCGATGTTAGACAGAACAACCACACAGGCGCAGCTGACCGTAAAACTACAATAGTATGCCAAAAAGATGAAACTCGGTTCAGTCTGTTGGTGGCAGTGTTCGAGTTTTTCTAGTAGAGGAGAGCGACTGGCACCCAACTGCGTTCAGGAAATTCATCCGTTCATGGCCTCTTGGTAGGGGTTGGCATTTGTGACAAAGAACAACAAGACTGGATATCATCGAAGAAATCTGAATGCGCAGCGATAAAAGGATGAAGTCGAGACCTTTTGTGGAACCCTTTATTCAACAACAGCCAAGAGAAGTCATTTTCCAGCATGACAACGCGAGGCGTCACACCGCCAGAATTGTTCGACAATACCCGCACAACGTTAACATTAACGTCCACGTATTGCCTTGGCCAGCTCGTTCTCCACACATGAATACAATTGAATATCTCTGCGATCATCTGGATCGTCAGCTGCTGAGACAGCGTGTACCACCTCAGCGAACTGACAGGAACTTGAGACTGACTCTCCTTGGACTTATGGAACAGGGCTTCTTGCGGCGTCATCCGCCGACTGACGACGTCAGTGAGGAGACGAGTGTTGACGTGTATGGATGGCCAGGGTGGTCACACTCGCTATTGGTGACGTGTATGGATGGCCAGGGTGGTCACACTCGCTATTGGTGACGTGTATGGATGGCCAGGGTGGTCACACTCGCTATTGGTGACGTGTATGGATGGCCAGGGTGGTCACACTCGCTATTGGTGACGTGTATGGATGGCCAGGGTGGTCACACTCGCTATTGGTGACGTGTATGGATGGCCAGGGTGGTCACACTCGCTATTGGTGACGTGTATAGATGGCCAGGGTGGTCACACTCGCTATTGGTGACGTGTATGGATGGCCAGGGTGGTCACACTCGCTACTGGTGACGATGTATAGATGGCCAGGGTGGTCACACTCGCTATATGTGACGTGTATAGATGGCCAGGGTGGTCACACTCGCTATTGGTGACGTGTATGGATGGCCAGGTGGTCACACTCGCTACTGGTGACGTGTATGGATGGCCAGGGTGGTCACACTCGCCATTGGTGACGTATAGATGGCCGGGGTGGTCACACTCGCTATTGGTGACGTGTATAGATGGCCAGGGGCGGTCACACTCGCTATTGGTGACGTGTATGGATGGCCAGGGTGGTCACACTCGCTATTGGTGACGTGTATGGATGGCCAGGGTGGTCACACTCGCTATTGGTGACGTGTATGGATGGCCAGGGGTGGTCACACTCGCTATTGGTGACGTGTATGGATGGCCAGGGTGGTCACACTCGCTATTGGTGACGACGTATAGATGGCCAGGGTGGTCACACTCGCTATTGGTGACGTGTATAGATGGCCAGGGTGGTCACACTCCGCCATTGGCCGGGGTGGTCACACTCGCTGCGATATTGGTGTATGGATGGCCAGGCCGTGGTCACACCTCGCTATTGGGTGACGTGTATGGATGGCCAGGGTGGTCACACTCGCTATATGGTGACGTGTATGGATGGCCGGGGGTGGTCACACTCGCTATTGGTGACGTGTATGGATGGCCAGGGTGGTCACACTCGCTATTGGTGACGTGTATAGATGGCCAGGGTGGTCAACTCTCGCTATTGGTGACGTGTATAGATGGCTGCCACTGGTGACGTGTATGATGGCCAGGGTGGTCACACTCGCTATTGGTGACGTGTATGGATGGACGGGGTGGTCACACTCGCTATTGGTGACGTGTATAGATGGCCAGGGTGGTCACACTCGCTATATGTCACGTGTATGGATGGCCGGGGTGGTCACACTCGCTACTGGTGACGAGTATATTTTGCCAGGGTGGTCACACTCGCTACTGGTGACGTGTATAGATGGCCAGGGTGGTCACACTCGCTATTGGTGACGTGTATGGATGGCCAGGGTGGTCACACTCGCTACTGGTGACGTGTATGGATGGCCGGGGTGGTCACACTCGCTACTGGTGACGTGTATAGATGGCCAAAGGTGGTCACACTCGCTATTGGTGACGTGTATAGATGGCCAGGGTGGTCACACTCGCTATTGGTGACGTGTATGGATGGCCAGGGTGGTCACACTCGCTACTGATGACGTGTATAGATGGCCAGGGTGGTCACACTCGCTATTGGTGACGTGTATGGATGGCCAGGGTGGTCACACTCGCTATTGGTTACGTGTATAGATGGCCAGGGTGGTCACACTCGCTATTGGTGACGTGTATGGATGGCCAGGGTGGTCACACTCGCTATTGGTGACGTGTATAGATGGCCGGGGTGGTCACACTCGCTATTGGTGACGTGTATGGATGGCCAGGGTGGTCACACTCGCTATTGGTGACGTGTATGGATGGCCAGGGTGGTCACATTCGCTATATGTGACGTGTATAGATGGCCAGGGTGGTCACACTCGCTACTGGTGACGTGTATGGATGGCCGGGGTGGTCACACTCGCCATTGGTGACGTGTATGGATGGCCAGGGTGGTCACACCTCGCTATTGGTGACGTGTATAGATGGCCGGGGTGGTCACACCTCGCTTTTGATGACGTGTATGGATGGCCGGGGTGGTCACACTCGCTATTGGTGACGTATGGATGGCCGGGTTGGTCACACTCGCTATGTGTGACGTATATAGATGGCCAGGGTGGTCACACTCGCTATTGGTGACGTGTATGGATGGCCGGGGTGGTCACACTCGCTACTGGTGACGAGTATATTTTGCCAGGGTGGTCACACTCGCTACTGGTGACGTGTATAGATGGCCAGGGTGGTCACACTCGCTATTGGTGACGTGTATGGATGGCCGGGGTGGTCACACTCGCTATTGGTGACGTGTATGGATGGCCGGGGTGGTCACACTCGCTACTGGTGACGTGTATAGATGGCCAGGTGGTGGCCGAGGTCACCTCGCTATTGGTGACGTGTATAGATGGCCAGGGTGGTCACACTCGCTATTGGTGACGTGTATGGATGGCCAGGGTGGTCACACTCGCTATTGGTGACGTGTATAGATGGCCGGTGGGTCACCTCGCTATTGGTGACGTGTATGGATGGCCGGGGTGGTCACACTCGCTATTGGTGACGTGTATAGATGGCCAGGGTGGTCACACTCGCTATTGGTGACGTGTATGGATGGCCGGGGTGGTCACACTCGCTACTGGTGACGTGTATGGATGGCCAGGGTGGTCACACTCGCTATTGGTGACGTGTATAGATGGCCAGGGTGGTCACACTCGCTATTGGTGACGTGTATGGATGGCCGGGGTGGTCACACTCGCTATTGGTGACGTGTATGGATGGCCGGGGTGGTCACACTCGCTATTGGTGACGTGTATAGATGGCCGGGGTGGTCACACTCGCTATTGGTGACGTGTATAGATGGCCAGGGTGGTCACACTCGCTATTGGTGACGTGTATAGATGGCCAGGGTGGTCACACCTCGCTATTGATGACGTATATGGATGGCCGGGGTGGTCACACTCGCCATTGGTGACGTGTATGGATGGCCAGGGTGGTCACACTCGCCATTGGTGACGTGTATGGATGGCCAGGGTGGTCACACTCGCTATTGGTGACGTGTATGGATGGCCAGGGGTGGTCACACTCGCTATTGGTGACGTGTATAGATGGCCGGGGTGGTCACACTCGCCATTGGTGACGTGTATGGATGGCCAGGGTGGTCACACTCGCCATTGGTGACGTGTATGGATGGCCAGGGTGGTCACATTCGCCATTGGTGACGTGTATAGATGGCCAGGGTGGTCACACTCGCTACTGGTGACGTGTATGGATGGCCGGGGTGGTCACACTCTGGTGCTATTGGTGACGTGTATGGATGGCCAGGGTGGTCACACTCGCTATTGGTGACGTGTATAGATGGCCGGGGTGGTCACACTCGCTATTGGTGACGTGTATGGATGGCCAGGGTGGTCACACTCGCTATTGGTGACGATGTATGGATGGCCGCTAGGGTGGTCACACCTCGCTATTGGTGACGACGTGTATGATGGCCAGGGTGGTCACACTCGCTATTGGTGACGTGTATGGATGGCCGGGGTGGTCACACTCGCTATATGTGACGTGTATATTTAGCCAGGGTGGTCACACTCGCTATTGGTGACGTGTATAGATGGCCAGGGTGGTCACACTCGCTATTGGTGACGTGTATGGATGGCCAGGGTGGTCACACTCGCTATTGGTGACGTGTATAGATGGCCAGGGTGGTCACACTCGCTATTGGTGACGTGTATGGATGGCCAGCGGGTGGTCACACTCGCTATTGGTGACGTGTATAGATGGCCAGGTGGTCACACTCGCTATTGGTGACGTGTATAGATGGCCAGGGTGGTCACACTCGCTATTGGTGACGTGTATGGATGGCCAGGGTGGTCACACTCGCTATTGGTGACGTGTATGGATGGCCAGGGTGGTCACACTCGCTATTGGTGACGTGTATGGATGGCCAGGGTGGTCACACTCGCTATTGGTGACGTGTATGGATGGCCAGGGTGGTCACACTCGCTATTGGTGACGTGTATAGATGGCCGGGGTGGTCACACTCGCTATTGGTGACGTGTATGGATGGCCAGGGTGGTCACACTCGCTATTGGTGACGTGTATGGATGGCCAGGGTGGTCACACTCGCTATATGTGACGTGTATGGATGGCCAGGGTGGTCACACTCGCTATTGGTGACGTGTATGGATGGCCAGGGTGGTCACACTCGCTATTGGTGACGTGTATGGATGGCCAGGGTGGTCACACTCGCTATTGGTGACGTGTATAGATGGCCGGGGTGGTCACACTCGCTATTGGTGACGTGTATGGATGGCCAGGGTGGTCACACTCGCTATTGGTGACGTGTATGGATGGCCGGGGTGGTCACACTCGCTATGGTGACGTGTATAGATGGCCAGGGTGGTCACACTCGCTATTGGTGACGTGTATGGATGGCCGGGGTGGTCACACTCGCTATTGGTGACGTGTATGGATGGCCAGGGTGGTCACACTCGCTATTGGTGACGTGTATAGATGGCCAGGGTGGTCACACTCGCTATTGGTGACGTGTATGGATGGCCAGGGTGGTCACACTCGCTATTGGTGACGTGTATGGATGGCCGGGGTGGTCACACTCGCTATTGGTGACGTGTATAGATGGCCAGGGTGGTCACACTCGCTATTGGTGACGTGTATAGATGGCCAGGGGTGGTCACACTCGCTATTGGTGACGTGTATGGATGGCCGGGGTGGTCACACTCGCTATTGGTGACGTGTATGGATGGCCAGGGTGGTCACACTCGCTATTGGTGACGTGTATAGATGGCCAGGGTGGTCACACTCGCTATTGGTGACGTGTATGGATGGCCGGGGTGGTCACACTCGCTATTGGTGACGTGTATGGATGGCCGGGGTGGTCACACTCGCTATTGGTGACGATGTATAGATGGCCAGGGTGGTCACACTCGCTATTGGTGACGTGTATGGATGGCCAGGGTGGTCACACTCGCTATTGGTGACGTGTATAGATGGCCAGGGTGGTCACACTCGCTATTGGTGACGTGTATAGATGGCCAGGGTGGTCACACTCGCTATTGGTGACGTGTATGGATGGCCAGGGTGGTCACACTCGCTATTGGTGACGTGTATGGATGGCCGGGGTGGTCACACTCGCTATTGGTGACGTGTATGGATGGCCAGGGTGGTCACACTCGCTATTGGTGACGTGTATGGATGGCCAGGGTGGTCACACTCGCTATTGGTGACGTGTATGGATGGCCAGGGTGGTCACACTCGCTATTGGTGACGTGTATGGATGGCCAGGGTGGTCACACTCGCTATTGGTGACGTGTATGGATGGCCGGGGTGGTCACACTCGCTATTGGTGACGTATAGATGGCCGGGGGTGGTCACACTCGCTATATGTGACGTGTATGGATGGCCGGGGTGGTCACACTCGCTATTGGTGACGTGTATGGATGGCCAGGGTGGTCACACTCGCTATTGGTGACGTGTATAGATGGCCAGGGTGGTCACACTCGCTATTGGTGACGTGTATGGATGGCCGGGGTGGTCACACTCGCTATTGGTGACGTGTATGGATGGCCAGGGTGGTCACACTCGCTATTGGTGACGTGTATAGATGGCCAGGGTGGTCACACTCGCTATTGGTGACGTGTATGGATGGCCAGGGTGGTCACACTCGCTATTGGTGACGTGTATAGATGGCCAGGGTGGTCACACTCGCTATTGGTGACGTGTATAGATGGCCAGGGTGGTCACACTCGCTATTGGTGACGTGTATGGATGGCCAGGGGTGGTCACACACTCGCTATTGGTGACGTGTATAGATGGCCAGGGTGGTCACACTCGCTATTGGTGACGTGTATAGATGGCCAGGGTGGTCACACTCGCTATTGGTGACGTGTATAGATGGCCGGGGTGGTCACACTCGCTATTGGTGACGTGTATGGATGGCCAGGGTGGTCACACTCGCTATTGGTGACGTGTATGGATGGCCAGGGTGGTCACACTCGCTATTGGTGACGATGACGTGTATAGATGGCGTGTATGGATGGCCGGTCACACACTCGCTATTGGTGACGTGTATGGATGGCCGGGGTGGTCACACTCGCTATTGGTGACGTGTATGGATGGCCGGGGTGGTCACACTCGCTATTGGTGACGTGTATAGATGGCCGGGGTGGTCACACTCGCTATTGGTGACGTGTATGGATGGCCGGGGTGGTCACACTCGCTATTGGTGACGTGTATAGATGGCCGGGTGGTCACACTCGCTATTGGTGACGTGTATAGATGGCCAGGGTGGTCACACTCGCTATTGGTGACGTGTATGGATGGCCGGGGTGGTCACACTCGCTATTGGTGACGTGTATAGATGGCCAGGGTGGTCACACTCGCTATTGGTGACGTGTATGGATGGCCAGGGTGGTCACACTCGCTATTGGTGACGTGTATGGATGGCCAGGGTGGTCACACTCGCTATTGGTGACGTGTATGGATGGCCAGGGTGGTCACACTCGCTATTGGTGACGTGTATGGATGGCCAGGGTGGTCACACTCGCTATTGGTGACGTGTATGGATGGCCAGG
>NW_025766052.1:60000-71737 GCF_003918875.1 Haliotis rubra | reverse complement strand
AAAAGAATTGGTAAGTGCATTGCCTTTCAGGCATCGGATCAGGTGTAAACAAATCATAACACTAACCTCAAGCGGTTTGGGTGTTGCTACGTTACCTTGAAAACTGCTGTATTTCACCAAGCCCACGCGGCCCAATGGATAAGGCACCGGCCTCCTCACACTATGACATGGGTGATAGCCGGGGATTGCGGCCTCCGGGTCCCGCCGTGGGTAATGCATTCTTTTTGCAATTGTTTTCTTCTTTGTTTTTACGTTTTTCAACAACACACATAGTGAGAATTGACAACCACCTTTGCCTTTTTTCTATAACTGAAAAGAATTGGTAAGTGCATTGCTCTTCAGGCATCGATCAGTGTAAACAAATCATAACACTAACCACTCAAGGTTTGGGTGTTACACTAATACACCTGAAAACGGCTGTATGTCACCAAGCCCACGTGGCCCAATGGATAAGGCACCGGCCTCCTACACTAAGACATTGGTGATAGCCGGGGATTGCGGCTTTCGAGTCCCGTCGTTAGGTAATGCATTCTTTTTGCAATTGTTTTTCTTCTTTGTTTTTACGTTTTCAACAATACACATAATGAGAATTGACACCCACCTTGCCTTTTTCTATAACTGAAAAGAATTGGTAAGTGCATTGCCTTTCAGGCATCGATCAGTGTAAACAAATCATAACACTAACCCTCCAGAAGTTTGGGTGTTACATATTTACCCTGAAAACTGCTGTGATTTCACCAAGCCCACGTGGCCCAATGGATAAGGCACCGGCCTCCTACACTATGACATGGGTGATAGCCGGGGATTGCGGGTTCGAGTCCCGTCGTGGGTAATGCATTCTTTTGCAATTGTTTTCTTCTTTGTTTTACGTTTTCAACAATACACATAGTGAAAATGGACACACACCTTTGCCTTTTTCTATAACTGAAAAGAATTGGTAAAGTGCATTGCCTTTCAGGCATCGATCAGTGTAAACAAATCATAACACTAACCCTCAAGAAGTTTGATTGTTACACTGTTACCCTGAAAACGGCTGTATTTCACCAAGCCCACGTGGCCCAATGGATAAGGCACCGGCCTCCCTACACTAAGACATTGGTGATAGCCGGGGATTGCGGGTTCGAGTCCCGTCGTGGGTAATGCATTCTTTTGCAATTGTTTTCTTCTTGTTTTTTACGTTTTCAACAATACACATAGTGAGAATTGACACCCACCTTTGCCTTTTTCTATAACTGAAAAGAATTGGTAAGTGCATTGCCTTTCAGGCATCGATCAGTGTAAACAAATCATAACACTAACCCTCAAGCAGTTTCGGGGTGTTACACTTGTTACCCTGAAAACGGCTGTATTTCACCAAGCCCACGTGGCCCAATGGATAAGGCACCGGCCTCCTACACTAAGACATTGGTGATAGCCGGGGATTGCGGGTTCGAGTCCCGTCGTGGTAATGCATTCTTTTGCAATTGTTTTCTTCTTTGTTTTTACGTTTTTCAACAATACACATAATGAGAATTGACACCCACCTTTGCCTTTTTCTCTATAACTGAAAAGAATTGGTGGCGTGCATTGCCTTTCAGGCATCGATCAGTGTAAACAAATCATAACACTAACCCTCCAGAAGTTTAGGTGTTACACTGTTACCACCGAAAACGGCTGTATGTCACCAAGCCCACGTGGCCCAATGGATAAGGCACCGGCCTCCTACACTAAGACATTGGTGATAGCCGGGGATTGCGGGTTCGAGTCCCGTCGTGGGTAATGCATTCTTTTGCAATTGTTTTCTTCTTTGTTTTACGTTTTCAACAATACACATAGTGAGAATTGACACCCACCTTTGCCTTTTCTATAACTGAAAAGAATTGGTAAGTGCATTGCCTTTCAGGCATCGATCAGTGCGTAAACAAATCATAACACTAACCCCTCAAGAAGTTTGCGATGTTACACTGTTACACTGAAAACGGCTGTATTTCACCAAGCCCACGTGGCCCAATGGATAAGGCACCGGCCTCCTACACTAAGACATTGGTGATAGCCGGGGATTGCGGGTTCGAGTCCCGTCGTGGGTAATGCATTCTTTTTTGCAATTGTTTTCTTTGTTTTTTTTACGTTTTCAACAATACACATGGTGAGAATTGACACCCACCTTTGCCTTTTTCTATAACTGAAAAGAATTGGTAAGTGCATTGCCTTTCAGGCATCGATCAGTGTAAACAAATCATAACACTAACCCTCCAGAAGTTTGGGTGTTACACTGTTACACTGAAAACGGCTGTATTTCACCAAGCCCACGTGGCCCAATGGATAAGGCACCGGCCTCCTACACTAAGACATTGGTGATAGCCGGGGATTGCGGGTTCGAGTCCCGTCGTGGGTAATGCATTCTTTTTGCAATTGTTTTCTTCTTTGTTTTTACGTTTTTCAACAATACACATAGTGAGAATTGACACCCACCTTTGCCTTTTTCTATAACTGAAAAGAATTGGTAAGTGCATTGCCTTTCAGGCATCGATCAGTGTAAACAAATCATAACACTAACCCTCCAGCAGTTTGGGTGTTACACTGTTACCCTGAAAACGGCTGTATTTCACCAAGCCCACGTGGCCCAATGGATAAGGCACCGGCCTCCTACACTAAGACATTGGTGATAGCCGGGGATTGCGGGTTCGAGTCCCGTCGTGGGTAATGCATTCTTTTTGCAATTGTTTTCTTCTTTGTTTTTACGTTTTTCAACAATACACATAGTGAGAATTGACACCCACCTTTGCCTTTTTCTATAACTGAAAAGAATTGGTAAGTGCATTGCCTTTCAGGCATCGATCAGTGTAAACAAATCATAACACTAACCCTCAAGCAGTTTGGGTGTTACACTGTTACCCTGAAAACGGCTGTATTTCACCAAGCCCACGTGGCCCAATGGATAAGGCACCGGCCTCCTACACTAAGACATTGGTGATAGCCGGGGATTGCGGGTTCGAGTCCCGTCGTGGGTAATGCATTCTTTTTGCAATTGTTTTCTTCTTTGTTTTTACGTTTTTCAACAATACACATAGTGAGAATTGACACCCACCTTTGCCTTTTTCTATAACTGAAAAGAATTGGTAAGTGCATTGCCTTTCAGGCATCGATCAGTGTAAACAAATCATAACACTAACCCTCCAGAAGTTTGGGTGTTACACTGTTACCCTGAAAACGGCTGTATGTCACCAAGCCCACGTGGCCCAATGGATAAGGCACCGGCCTCCTACACTAAGACATTGGTGATAGCCGGGGATTGCGGGTTCGAGTCCCGTCGTGGGTAATGCATTCTTTTTGCAATTGTTTTCTTTTTGTTTTACGTTTTTCAACAATACACATAGTGAGAATTGACACCCACCTTTGCCTTTTTCTATAACTGAAAAGAATTGGTAAGTGCATTGCCTTTCAGGCATCGATCAGTGTAAACAAATCATAACACTAACCCTCCAGAAGTTTGGGTGTTACACTGTTACCCCTGAAAACTGCTGTATTTCACCAAGCCCACGTGGCCCAATGGATAAGGCACCGGCCTCCTACACTAAGACATTGGTGATAGCCGGGGATTGCGGGTTCGAGTCCCGTCGTGGGTAATGCATTTTTTGCAATTGTTTTCTTCTTTGTTTTACGTTTTTCAACAATACACATAGTGAGAATTGACACCCACCTTTGCCTTTTCTATAACTGAAAAGAATTGGTAAGTGCATTGCCTTTCAGGCATCGATCAGTGTAAACAAATCATAACACTAACCCTCCAGAAGTTTGGGTGTTACACTGTTACCCTGAAAACGGCTGTATTTCACCAAGCCCACGTGGCCTAATGGATAAGGCACCGGCCTCCTACACTAAGACATTGGTGATAGCCGGGATTGCGGGTTCGAGTCCCGTCGTGGGTAATGCATTCTTTTTGCAATTGTTTTCTTCTTTGTTTTTACGTTTTTCAACAATACACATAGTGAGAATTGACACCCACCTTTGCCTTTTTCTATAACTGAAAAGAATTGGTAAGTGCATTGCCTTTCAGGCATCGATCAGTGTAAACAAATCATAACACTAACCCTCAAGCAGTTTGGGTGTTACACTGTTACCCTGAAAACGGCTGTATTTCACCAAGCCCACGTGGCCCAATGGATAAGGCACCGGCCTCCTACACTAAGACATTGGTGATAGCCGGGGATTGCGGGTTCGAGTCCCGTCGTGGGTAATGCATTCTTTTTGCAATTGTTTTCTTTTTGTTTTACGTTTTTCAACAATACACATAGTGAGAATTGACACCCACCTTTGCCTTTTTCTATAACTGAAAAGAATTGGTAAGTGCATTGCCTTTCAGGCATCGATCAGTGTAAACAAATCATAACACTAACCCTCCAGAAGTTTGGGTGTTACACTGTTACACTGAAAACGGCTGTATTTCACCAAGCCCACGTGGCCCAATGGATAAGGCACCGGCCTCCTACACTAAGACATTGGTGATAGCCGGGGATTGCGGGTTCGAGTCCCGTCGTGGGTAATGCATTCTTTTTGCAATTGTTTTCTTCTTTGTTTTACGTTTTCAACAATACACATAGTGAGAATTGACACCCACCTTTGCCTTTTCTATAACTGAAAAGAATTGTAAGTGCATTGCCTTTCAGGCATCGATCAGTGTAAACAAATCATAACACTAACCCTCCAGAAGTTTGGGTGTTACACTGTTACCCTGAAAACGGCTGTATTTCACCAAGCCCACGTGGCCCAATGGATAAGGCACCGGCCTCCTACACTAAGACATTGGTGATAGCCGGGGATTGCGGGTTCGAGTCCCGTCGTGGGTAATGCATTCTTTTGCAATTGTTTTCTTCTTTGTTTTACGTTTTCAACAATACACATAGTGAGAATTGACACCCACCTTTGCCTTTTCTATAACTGAAAAGAATTGGTAAGTGCATTGCCTTTCAGGCATCGATCAGTGTAAACAAATCATAACACTAACCCTCCAGAAGTTTGGGTGTTACACTGTTACCCTGAAAACGGCTGTATTTCACCAAGCCCACGTGGCCCAATGGATAAGGCACCGGCCTCCTACACTAAGACATTGGTGATAGCCGGGGATTGCGGGTTCGAGTCCCGTCGTGGGTAATGCATTCTTTTTGCAATTGTTTTCTTTGTTTTTACGTTTTTCAACAATACACATAGTGAGAATTGACAACCACCTTTGCCTTTTTCTATAACTGAAAAGAATTGGTAAGTGCATTGCCTTTCAGGCATCGATCAGTGTAAACAAATCATAACACTAACCCTCAAGCAGTTTGGGTGTTACACTGTTACCCTGAAAACTGCTGTATTTCACCAAGCCCACGTGGCCCAATGGATAAGGCACCGGCCTCCTACACTAAGACATTGGTGATAGCCGGGGATTGCGGGTTCGAGTCCCGTCGTGGGTAATGCATTCTTTTTGCAATTGTTTTCTTCTTTTTTTACGTTTTTCAACAATACACATAGTGAGAATTGACACCCACCTTTGCCTTTTTCTATAACTGAAAAGAATTGGTATGTGCATTGCCTTTCAGGCATCGATCAGTGTAAACAAATCATAACACTAACCCTCCAGAAGTTTGGGTGTTACACTGTTACCCTGAAAACGGCTGTATTTCACCAAGCCCACGTGGCCCAATGGATAAGGCACCGGCCTCCTACACTAAGACATTGGTGATAGCCGGGGATTGCGGGTTCGAGTCCCGTCGTGGGTAATGCATTCTTTTGCAATTGTTTTCTTTGTTTTTTTACGTTTTCAACAATACACATAGTGAGAATTGACACCCACCTTTGCCTTTTTCTATAACTGAAAAGAATTGGTAAGTGCATTGCCTTTCAGGCATCGATCAGTGTAAACAAATCATAACACTAACCCTCCAGAAGTTTGGGTGTTACACTGTTACCCTGAAAACTGCTGTATTTCACCAAGCCCACGTGGCCCAATGGATAAGGCACCGGCCTCCTACACTAAGACATTGGTGATAGCCGGGGATTGCGGGTTCGAGTCCCGTCGTGGGTAATGCATTCTTTTTGCAATTGTTTTCTTCTTTGTTTTTACGTTTTTCAACAATACACATAGTGAGAATTGACACCCACCTTTGCCTTTTTCTATAACTGAAAAGAATTGGTAAGTGCATTGCCTTTCAGGCATCGATCAGTGTAAACAAATCATAACACTAACCCTCAAGCAGTTTGGGTGTTACACTGTTACCTTGAAAACTGCTGTATGTCACCAAGCCCACGTGGCCCAATGGATAAGGCACCGGCCTCCTACACTAAGACATTGGTGATAGCCGGGGATTGCGGGTTCGAGTCCCGTCGTGGGTAATGCATTCTTTTTGCAATTGTTTTCTTCTTTGTTTTTACGTTTTTCAACAATACACATAGTGAGAATTGACACCCACCTTTGCCTTTTTCTATAACTGAAAAGAATTGGTAAGTGCATTGCCTTTCAGGCATCGATCAGTGTAAACAAATCATAACACTAACCCTCCAGAAGTTTGGGTGTTACATTGTTACCCTGAAAACGGCTGTATGTCACCAAGCCCACGTGGCCCAATGGATAAGGCACCGGCCTCCTACACTAAGACATTGGTGATAGCCGGGGATTGCGGGTTCGAGTCCCGTCGTGGGTAATGCATTCTTTTTGCAATTGTTTTCTTCTTTGTTTTTACGTTTTTCAACAATACACATAGTGAGAATTGACACCCACCTTTGCCTTTTTCTATAACTGAAAAGAATTGGTAATTGCATTGCCTTTCAGGCATCGATCAGTGTAAACAAATCATAACACTAACCCTCCAGAAGTTTGGGTGTTACATTGTTACCCTGAAAACGGCTGTATGTCACCAAGCCCACGTGGCCCAATGGATAAGGCACCGGCCTCAGACCTCCCTTGATTCGGAGGTGTGTGGACGTGTTGACGAGAGAGTGATAGATTTTCTCGGATATCATCGTTTATACTTGCGTCTGGATTTCAATTCGGTGCTTAGAAGGTAGGAGAACATTCACAATGTAATTGTAGGTGAACCTGCCGTATTAGCAAGCACTTTGGTGCGTGCTCAAGACTTTGTCTTTCTTGTTGATATCTTGCCGACTGGATACAAAATGGCGGACATCAAATCAAAAAGAAAGTATCAGAAAGACTGCACAATTGAAGTTCATGTTGGAGATAATAAAGTTATAAGTGCAACTATGCTATCCAATGCATTGGTGGAATATGTATCTGATGTGTGGGCATGTGTTTTGAAAGGCACCGATTGCTATGACGTAACAGTCCCAGATACTACCGAAGCAAGGATTCTTGCAGAAACCGATGACTTGGTCATAGGAGATCAACACATCTCATTTAGACTTCTTCACAGTGACAGCGTGGTGGTGTCATTTTTACATCTCCCGCCTTACATTGATGATGTAGAAATTGAAAGGCTTCTCATCAAAAGAGGAATAACAATGAAAAGTGATATACAACACAGGACTCTGAAAGGCACAAACATTTTTGACGGAACACGATATGTGCGGGTTGTATTTCCCCCTCAGTGCACCTCATTACCATATTCTATGGGATTTAACACCCTAGATGGATATAGGTACTTTAGAGTTATACATAACAATCAAGAGCGTTTATGTTTCAAGTGCAATTCTGGGGGCCACATGGTCAAAGATTGCCCAAATACCAAATGCTTTAAATGCAATGGACAAGGGCATATAGCCAGAAATTGCAATGCAGAAAGAAAACAGGAACGCAATTGCGATATATGTTTTCGTTCAATTGATATTTGCAACTGTTTCTCTGATGTTGAAGATAATGATCAGAGCAGTGTTTCTGATTCTGAGCTGGAGAGAGAGCTAGCCCCAACGAAATCTTGGGATGAGGTTCCTCTGGACCATGAGTCAAATGAGAACCATACAGATGGACCAGAAGAAGAAAAAGACAATGAAGAGGAAGAGAGAAAAGGAGAAGAAAAGGAAAGAAAGGCTGAGGAACCACATCCACGTGCAGTTCCGTCTTCTGAGATCATTCCTAGTTGTGACAAGGAGAAGGACAATGACAGCACGGACAAGAACGCTTTGTCTCAAGATAGACTTGACATAACAGAAGATGATAAAGACATTCAACAAACACTTGTAACACCTGCTAAGTGGACAATTTCTTCACGTAAACGTGCAAGAAGGCACAAACTACAGCCAAAGTTAACAGACACAGTAATACATAGCAATGACTTGAAAAATAAAGTGAGAGAAAGCAAAAAGACCAACAAAAGAAAAAGAAAGCAGAAAAGGTCAACGACAGAAGAGAACTATCAGGTGTGTCGAAAAGTGTTATGGAAACCTCATAATGTTGTTCATTATCCATCTATTGCTCTTTATTGTAATGGTCACAATATGGTCATGGAATGTAAATGGACTCCGTGATATAGCTAAAATGCAAAATGTATTTGCACTAATTCAGAATTCGCACGTTGATATTGCATTTTTTGCAGGAAACCTTTTGGTCAGATGAATATATAGAAAAATATAAACATTTATGGCCAGGAACTATTTTATATTCTAATGCAGAAAATGACAGAAGAGGTGTAGCGATATTAGTCTCAACTGGTTTTGAGCAAAAAGTTACGATGCTTAAAAAGATGAAGATGGAAGAATAATAAAGGCTTCTTTATCTATTGAAGATAGAACAGTGAGTTTATTAAATGTGTATGCCCCAAATGAGATTAAGGAGAGAATACATTTCTTCAACAATTTAAGAAAATGGATTGAAAAAGAACATTTAATTTGTGCTGGGGATTTTAATGAGATAATAAATCCTTTACTTGATAAGGGCATAAATAATACATCGTTTAACATTCAAAGTAGCAACGTTTTAAACAATTTTCTCACCAATAACAACTTTGTTGATATATGGAGGTATAAAACTATGACAAAAAGAGTTTACTAGAATGCAGTATGTGTTAGGAGTTCTTAAACAATCTAGAATTGATCTCATAATTGTTTCAAGAGATCTTATTACAAGCGCTATAAACAGTTACATTAGATACTCCTCTGTGAGTGATCACAGCATAGTTGCACTGAGGTTGGACTTTTCTTCAGTAGAAAGAGGTCCTGGGGTATGGATTTTTAATAATCAGCTTCTGGAAGATTTTACATTCTACCTAAGAATTATTGCATTAATAGAGGAGGCAAAACAGTGCCCTTTACTTAAAACAGAGCCATTGATATGGTGGGATAACTTAAAATACAAGTTCAAAACATTTTCCAGATTTTATGCATCTAAAAAGGCAACCAAGCAAAAGCTGATTATTACAAAATTCAAAATAAGCTTAGAATTGAATATCATAAAATATCCTCCATTCCTGGCTATACATCTACTGATTTACAATCATTGGAAAATGAACTTGAGATATATGAGAATAATAAATGCAAGGGTGCCATTCTCAGGTCAAAAGCACAGTGCACGCTGGATTCAGATAGAAACACCAGTTACTTTCTGAATCTTGAAAAAACTAAACAACAGGCTAATTCAATAACATCACTCTTCAAGGAAGATGGTACGATAGCCAGGAGCACAGAGGATATTTTGGATACTGCTCAGCAATTTTACTCATCCTTATTTAATGCCGAGCAATGTAATTTAGTAAAACAACAGGGCCTCATTGATAACATT
This sequence comes from Haliotis rubra, assembly GCF_003918875.1. Taxonomy (NCBI): domain Eukaryota; kingdom Metazoa; phylum Mollusca; class Gastropoda; order Lepetellida; family Haliotidae; genus Haliotis; species Haliotis rubra. The sequence continues at coordinate 62,046 of NW_025766052.1, read as the reverse complement.
GAAAAAAAACTTTCTGAGGAAGAAAAAAATTCATGTGACCTACCTATTTCTCAGAGTGAGCTTACAGTGGCACTCAAAGGAATGAAAAAGAATAAATCACCTGGCCCGGACGGGCTAACTGTTGAGTTTTATTTAAAGTTTTGGGATATTTTATGTCCCTTCTTTTTAGAAGTTGTGGATGGTATACACAAAGAACATAATCTTTCTCGTTCCATGAAAAAGAGTATTATCAGTTTGTTTTATAAAAAGAAAGGAGACAAGAGAGACATTAAGTGTTATAGACCTATTTCATTGATTAATGTAGATTCTAAACTCATATCAAGAGTGTTATCGTTGAGATTGAGAAATGTCATGGCTTCAATTGTCTCCCCTGAACAATCTTGTTGTGTACCAGGAAGAGACATAGCCAACAACCTTCACTCTGTTCGAGATGTTATTGATGTTATCAATAATCGTAATGATGACTCATATCTCATAAAAATAGATCAAGAAAAAGCTTTTGACAGGGTTTCACACCAATATTTATTTCAAATTCTTAGGAAATTTAACTTTGGAGATTTATTCATTTCATGGATTAAGATCTTATATACTGATATAAAGAGTTCTGTGAAGTGCAATGGCCATTTGACACCGTATTTCACACTAACCCGTGGAGTTCGGCAAGGGATCCAATGAGTTCTATGCTATACGTTTTGATATCAGAGCCACTGAATTTAATCATCAGAAATAATCCTGATATTCATGGAATTAGCATCAGCAATGATATTAACTCTTTAATATACCAACATGCTGATGACACTACAATTACTGTCTCAGATGTTAACTCTGTCCTTGAAACATTTAGTACAGTTAACCTATATTGTGAGGCAACAGGTGCAAAAATCAACATTGAAAAATCTGAAATTTTGTTATTGGGTAAAAATAGGTTTAGTGATTTTTCAATCAAAATTCCGGTTAAAGTTAAGAGGGATTGTATAGAAATACTGGGCATTTATTTTGGCATGGACAAAGCAATGTGTGAAACATTAAATTGGGGAAAGAAAATAGACAAAATACAAGCACTGTTAAATTCATGGCTTCGCAGAGACAACTTACTTTACAAGGCAGAGCCATTGTTATTAATATCTTGATGAGCTCTCGTTTGTGGTATATGTTCACTGTACTACCTGTTCCGTATTGGGTTGAGAATAAATTCACTCAATTGTTCAGGAATTTTTTGTGGCACAATAAAACTGCCAAAATAGCACACAATACATGCATTGGTGTTTGTTTAGATGGAGGTCTTAATATACCAAATTTACGTTTACGAAAATATGCATTGAGGCTGAAATTGCTGAGAGTCTTTGTCAATTGCCAGCTCAATTGTATTTGGAAACAAACCATTGTATATTTTATGTCACATCTTTTGACAATGAACTTAGGAATTTATGCATTATCTCTTGAATATGATAAAACCTATTTACAGAATATAAGCCCATTTTATGCTGAACTATTAGCTGCATGGAATGAATTGAACGAAGGAAAAAAGACCATTACTTAAAAATGTAGAAGACATCATGAATCAGCCACTATTTAAAAATCCATTAATTACATTTAATGGAAAAACTCTTATGTTTCAATCGTTTATTTCAAGTGGAATTATTTGTATCAAACATATTTGTTTTGAAGTCATTCCAAAATTCATGTCTGGACACATTATTGTGAAAATAGTCCATGACACCTTACCTGAGATGGATATTAGTACCATACAACAATGTTATGGGGTTATTTTATTAGCGCTTCCATCAGAGTGGAAAAAGATAATTTTATCAGAGGTTGCCACAAAGCCCCCCTCAGGGAACATAATATGCACTGTTGATGAACAGGATCTGTCTGTTGATTTATTTACAACAAAATTTTGTTATGAAGTTCTCAGGAAAAACATTTCAAGAAACCAGTAGCTATCTCTTGGTGGAATCAAATTGCTTTAGATATCAATTGGAAAGATATTTGGCTGAATGTATGGGGAAAAGATAAATCAACAGATTCCGTACAGTTAGATTTCAA
>NW_025766052.1:40000-47500 GCF_003918875.1 Haliotis rubra | reverse complement strand
GTTCGAATCCCATCCTCGTCGACAGGTTCTTTTTACGGAGAAGTGATATTATATCGCCTGCCCTCCAGCAAGTTTAGCACGATTTTCAATGATAGCTTCTTTGTGCTTTTTCATAGGCCTGTAGAAGATCACGCTGTGTTGTAGTTTGGCTGGCAATGATTATATTGATGTTTGGGAAAACGTGTCACTATCCCTTGTGCACGTGGATTTCTTTCCATTTCATCAGAACAGACTGTACTTACTACTAACGCTAATAGCAATCCAACGTTGCAGCTAGTAGTACTATCTGACGAGGTGGCCGAGTGGTTAAGGCGATGGACTGCTAATCCATTGGGGTCTGCCCGCGTGGGTTCGAATCCCATCCTCGTCGACAGGTTACTTTTAGTAATCAGTTTTCATTTGTTATTTTTGACCAAAAGTAGAATGTTGTGTATATTAATGTCCACTGAACCGTTTGCATAATAAGCTGTCACTTCCTGTACATTGCTAATTGGTCGCCTAGGACTAATACAGAGCTCCTGCAGTGCTGTTTTTGTTGAGAGAAGCTGTGAGTGAAGGTAAGCCAGGTACATGATTAACGAGCTTCTTACCTTGAGACCTGTCAAGGTGAAAACGCGTGACTACCCTCTTGGCACGAGGATATGCAGCAAATACAAGATGGCGGCAACAGGTCGCAACTAGAAACTGCTCTGACAATATTTTGCTGTTAGAGTGTCCTAAATGGATGAACAATGTCTAAAACATTACCAAATCAACCCGGTATGTAAACCAGCATGTCTCAACAACTGAATACAGAACCTCCTCCTACAAAAAGGAAAGCTAAACGGAAGAAAAAATCGTCTTCAACTGACTCTGACACGGCGAGAGACGACACACTCACCACCAGGATGAATGCCTGAGATTTGATAAGACATTCCCTAGATAATGTCTATACACCGCAAGCAAATAACCCGATACAACACATACCAACCCCTGACCATATACTATCTGCCTCCACTCCCAAACTACCAACGTGTCCTTCAAAGTCAAACCCCCGACCCGACACCCGGCATGGCCGCCATATTGTCAAAACTTGAACAACTTGACGCGAAGGTCTCTAAACTTGACTCTATCGAAAAGAACGTGTCAGACATCAAATGCAATGTCGCTAGGCTTGAAATTAAAATACAAGAATTGGATGTTCTGAAAACGCGGGTTGACGAAATTGACAAAAGTACCTCATACATGAGTGCATGTTTCGATGATTTCCAAAGAGATAAACAAAAAATGCAGGATGATATAAAGCATTTGCAAAATGAGATGTCAAAATACTCACCCTTTATGCAAGGCGTAGAACAAGAAAATTTGAAATTACGAGAAACTGTGATAGACCTAAGATGTCGATCTATGAGAGACAATCTCATTTTTTCAAACATTCCCGAAACAGAAGTTTCGTCTTCTTTGGAAAACTGTGAAAAGGTTCTCAAAGAGTTCATTAAAAACCATCTCGACGTCGACAGCGATCAGTTACACTTCAAAAGAGGTCATAGGATCGGGAGTTCTAGTCGTGGAGATGGATCACCCCGCAGACCCCGCGCCCTCATAGCGAAGTTCTTGTATACACAAGAGAGAGATCTAGTCAAATCGGCAGGGAAAATGTTAAGGAACACACCGTATTCCATCTATGAACAATTCCCTGACGAAGTGAGCCAATACAGACGCGATGTCCTGATCCCTGCCCTGAAGGAGGCGAAGAGACAAAACTGAAGGGCGTTTATCAATATCGACAAATTGTACATTGACAAAGTGCTTCAAACGTCAGTGCCCCCACCCCCGTATCGCCCTAACCATGACAAAGCGGGTCCCCGCTAGGTGGTGGTGGTCGAGAGAATAGTGCATGTGACGATCTCAAAGGACATGTAACATATTACAATCCTGAATCTAACAGTACCTCCCTGAACATCCCTGAAATCAACAGTGACTATGTACCTAAGAATCGTGATTGTGACCCTAACAACCTGACTGTAATGACAACTCCATCATTAACAATTCCCCATTATTTATACCCAAGTGATTATGTGAACAGTAATAATGGTGGATCTTTGAGCACTAACTCAATACATAGTAAGACAAACAATGATTCATATAACACCCGTAATAATACTAATACAGGTGATACAGGTAATTCTGCAAGTTGCCTGAACACTTCAACATGTGTTAGTACTACTTATGAGGACTGCTTTGCAAATATTACTGATTTATATGATAGATCTGGAAAGGACAATGCCCATGATGTTGTAAGTAAGAGTAGCCCTACTATTGACAGTGATGTTGCTGTCACTGACATAGATGTTGACGGTGTTGTAAGTAAGAGTAACCCTACTGTTGACAGTGATGTTGCTGTCACTGACATAGATGTTGATGATGTTGTAAGTAAGAGTGACCCTACTGTTGACAGTCATGTTGCTGTCACTGACATAGATGTTGATGGTGTTGTAAGTAAGAGTAACCCTACTGTTGACAGTGATGTTGCTGTCACTGACATAGATGTTGATGATGTTGTAAGTAACAGTAACCCTACTGTTGACAATGATGTTGCTGTCACTAACATAGATGTTGATGATGTTGTAAGTAAGAGTGACCCTACTGTTGACAGTCATGCTGCTGTCACTAACATAGATGTTGATGATGTTGTAAGTAAGAGTGACCCTACTGTTGACAGTCATGTTGCTGTCACTGACATAGATGTTGATGGTGTTGTAAGTAAGAGTAACCCTACTGTTGACAGTGATGTTGCTGTCACTGACACAGATGTTGATGATGTTGTAAGTAAGAGTAACCCTACTGTTGACAATGATGTTGCTGTCACTGACATAGATGTTGATGATGTTGTAAGTAAGAGTAACCCTACTGTTGACAGTGATGTTGCTGTCACTGACATAGATGTTGATGATGTTGTAAGTAAGAGTGACCCTACTGTTGACAGTCATGTTGCTGTCACTGACATAGATGTTGATGATGTTGTAAGTAAGAGTAACCCTACTGTTGACAATGATGTTGCTGTCACTGACATAGATGTTGATGATGTTGTAAGTAAGAGTAACCCCACTGTTGACAGTGATGTTGCTGTCACTGACATAGATGTTGATGATGTTGTAAGTAAGAGTGACCCCACTGTTGACAGTGATGTTGCTGTCACTGACATAGATGTTGATGATGTTGTAAGTAAGAGTGACCCCACTGTTGACAGTGATGTTGCTGTCACTGACATAGATGTTGATGATGTTGTAAGTAACAGTAACCCTACTGTTGACAGTTATGTTGTTGTCACTGACACAGATGTTGATGATGTTGTAAGTAAGAGTAACCCTACTGTTGACAGTCATGTTACTATCACTGACATAGATGTTGATGATGTTGTAAGTAAGAGTAACCCTACTGTTGACAATGATGTTGCTGTCACTGACATAGATGTTGATGATGTTGTAAGTAAGAGTAGCCCTACTGTTGACAGTGATGTTGCTGTCACTGACATAGATGTTGATGGTGTTGTAAGTAAGAGTAGCCCTACTGTTGACAATGATGTTGCTGTCACTGACATAGATGTTGATGATGTTGTAAGTAAGAGTAACCCTACTGTTGACAGTTCTGTTGTTGTCACTGACATAGATGTTGATTGTGTTGTTAGTAAGAGTAACCCTACTGTTGACAGTGATGTTGCTGTCACTGACATAGATGTTGATGGTGTTGTAAGTAAGAGTAACCCTACTGTTGACAGTGATGTTGCTGTCACTGACATAGATGTTGATGATGTTGTAAGTAAGAGTAACCCTACTGTTGACAGTGATGTTGCTGTCACTGACATAGATGTTGATGATGTTGTAAGTAAGAGTAACCCTACTGTTGACAGTGATGTTGCTGTCACTGACATAGATGTTGATGGTGTTGTAAGTAAAGAGTAACCCTACTGTTGACAGTGATGTTGCTGTCACTGACATAGATGTTGATGATGTTGTAAGTAAGAGTAACCCTACTGTTGACAGTGATGTTGCTGTCACTGACACAGATGCTGATGATGTTGTAAGTAAGAGTGACCCTACTGTTGACAGTGATGTTGCTGTCACTGACATAGATGTTGATGGTGTTGTAAGTAAGAGTAACCCTACTGATGACAGTGATGTTGCTGTCATTGACGTAGATGTTGATGGTGCTGTAAGTAACAGTAACACTATTGATGGCAGTGACGTTGCTGTCACTGACTTAGATGTTGATGGTGTTGTAAGTAACAGTTACACTATTGATAGCAGTTATATTGCTATCACTGACATAGATGTTGATGATGTTGTAAGTAACAGTAAAACTATTGATAGCAGTTATATTGCTATCACTGACATAGATGTCGATGGTGTTGTAAGTAACAGTAACACTATTGATATCAGTGATGCTGCTGTCATGGACATACATGTTGTTAATGTCATTGATGTAAATGTCGATGATGTTGATAATGATGTTGAAGGAAATGATAATGATGTTGATAATGTTAATGACAATGATGGTGACGAAGATGATGTGGTGAATGATGGTGTTCGTTCAACAATTCTAAATTGTCTCTCTGTGAATGTATGTGGACTTAGAAAAAGATTAGAATATAATGAATTCGTATCCCTGATTGCAGAAAATCACATTGTGGGCTTTCAGGAGACTAAAACTGATTTTCTTGATGAGATTGATATTGAAAACTTCACAGTTTACCTTAAGCATCGACAAAAGGCATTAAGAACATCTGGTGGATTAGGGATTGCAGTTAGAAATAATCTTAAGGACTATATATCTGTTGTAGAAGATGACAATGAGTATGTGCTATGGATCAGAGTATGTAAGTCACTTGTAAATATTAATCAAGACTTGTACTTTGGTTGCGTATATATACCCCCAGAGGGTTCGAGATATGTGCATCATGATGTATTTACAGAACTTGAGACATCAATCCTTAATCTTGCTTCAGTGAGCGATTACATTATTGTGTTTGGAGATTTTAACGCAAGGACTAGAAATTTGAGTGATTTTAGTGCATTTGATGAACACATTATAGATGAATTTGGACTAGACTTAAATGAACTGAATATTGAACTTAAGCCACAATTGGTTCTAGACGAACTGAACCTACCTCATGAGAGATCAACAAAGGATATAGATAGGACAAATAATTTTGGAGTCAAACTTATCGACATGTGTAAACATCTTAATTTACTAATATGTAATGGTCGTTTGGGAAAAGATCATAAGGTTGGTAAGGCAACCTGTAAAGACAGATCTGTGGTTGATTATGTTATAACTACTCCCCTCTGTCTATCACATTTTACAAATTTTGAAATCTTAGATTACTCACCCCTATTTTCTGATGTGCATTGCCCCGTAAAGTTCTCATTCAAGGCCACAATTCCCCAGACAGATATGCAAACACATCCAAAAGGTAATCCAGATAGAAATCCATTTGAAAGTAGAAAACCGAAACGATATGACTCTGATTTATCCTTCACATTTCAAAACAACATCAATCAAGGCAAGGTGTGTGAACTGATTGAGCGCGCACGTGCAGCGCGTGGATCACAGGTAAATGAACAGGTGATCAACAGCGTGACTCGTGATATCGGGAATGTGCTTATTGACGCAGCCTGTACAACATTTGGAGAAAAGAAATATATAAAATTAAATGCCATTCATTCAAAAATACGGATAAGCCCTGGTTTGGTCAAGAATGCCGGAACAGTAGAAAATTATTCCAAAAGCCAAATATAAAGTTAAAAATCAAATTCAGCTATTGATAGAGCACATTTTCGACTAATGTCAAAAACTATAAAAATGTTTAGATAAACACATACGAAACTATCAACATCAAATAAATGATCTATTCCGGAAGAATAAGAAGAGCTCGCCTAGAGAATATTGGAAAATGCTCAACAAAGCGCACGGTAAACAAACTGAAAATACCCCTGATGTTGACACTTTTACAAATATTTTGTTGGAATAAGTGAGGAATTCGAACCAAACGAGGCTGATCTCGACGAGAAATTGACTGAGACATGTATTTTCAATACTGAGACCCTTAACAGCGACATTTCACGAGAAGAAATAAAACTTGCGGTAAAACAAATAAAAGAAATAAAGCATCGGGCGTTGATTTAATCGAAAATGATTTTCTGATTGACTCAACAGATCTACTTATGCCTCTGTTTTAGAACATTTCAACCTTGTACTATCATCGGGTATTCTACCGGAGTCGTGGGTTACTGGCGTTGTTAAGCCAATCTATAAAGGTAAAGGGTGTAAACTGGATCCCAACTCATACAGACCTATAACAATTTTAAGTTGCCTTGGTAAACTTTTACAAGAGTGTTAAATAACAGACTGAATACATTTTAGATACTAACAATATACTTAACCCAACACAGGCAGGCTTCAGACAAGGGTTCTCAACATGTGATAACATTTTTACTATGCAAATGATGATCCAAATACTAAAACTCTCTAAAAAGAAACTATATACGGTATTTGTAGATTTCACTAAAGCATTTGATAAAGTTTGGAGAATTGGGTTGTGGCATAAACTAACAAAAACTGGGATAGATGGGAGATTTTTCACACTCATAAGAAATATGTATCACAACATAAAATCTAGGGTAATGATTGGAAATACCTTATCAGATGAATTCCCGTGTTACGAGGGTGTGCGACAAGGTGAAAACCTGTCGCCCCTTTTGTTCTCGATATACCTAAATGATCTTGAACAACACCTCCTTGATAGTAGTTGTACTGGTTTTAAATATGAAACGCAAACTAACAGCATCGACCTCTTATACCATTTTATTATATTGTTATATGCAGATGACGCTGTACTGTTCAGCGAAAATCCAAATGATTTACAAAAATCCCTGAATGTCTTCTTTCATTACTGTAAGAAATGGAAACTTAAAGTAAACTTATCTTTGGAAGTTGTTATCTTTGGAAGCGGCCCCGCGAAATCTTCGAAACTCCACTTTACCTACGGAACTGAAACTATAAATATTGTAGATACATACGATTACCTTGGAATTAAATTCCATAGGAATGGGCGATTTGTCCAAGCAATTAAATCACTTACGGAAAGCGCCACCAAAGCAATGTATTGTCTTTTAAAGAAATCCAGGAATGTTAATTTACCTTTAGATTGCCTTTTCGATGCATTTGATGTTATGGTCGTTCCAATTCTATTGTATGGCTCAGAAATATGGGGACACGAGAACTTAGAAATAATAGAAAGAATTCACTTAAAATTTCTGAAATTAGCTTCCGGTTTGAGAAATAGCACCCCAAGTTATATGCTTTACGGTGAATTTGGAAGAGAGCCTTTGAGTATTAAAATCTATAAGCGATTTATTTCACATTGGCATAAATTAGCCTCTGAGAACACATATTGGAAGCCATCCCAGATTATATATCACTGTGTTAACCACATCTGTGACAATACAAATAAAGTTCCAT